>NW_026652956.1:0-19321 GCF_009828535.3 Hylobates moloch
TGTAGAAACTGCAAAGGGACATTCGGAGTGCTAAGGGGCCTATAGTGGAAAAAGGTATATCTTGAAATAAAAACTACACAGAATTATTCTGCAAACTTCTTTCTGTTCTGTGCATTCAACTAACAGAGTTGAACCTTATTTTTGGATGAGAAGTTCTGAAACTCTCTTTCTGTTCAAACTGCAAGCGGACATTTGGAAAGCTATGGAGCCTATAGTGGTAAAAGGAACATCTTCAAATACAAACTACACAGAATCATTCTGTGAAACTTCTTTCTGATCTGTGCATTCAACTAGCACAGTTGAAGATTACTTTTGATTGAGAAGTTGTGAAACTCTCTTTCTGTAGAAACTGCAAGCGGACATTCAGAGCACTAAGGGGCATATAGTGGAAAAAGAAATATCTTCAAATAAAAATTACACAGAATCATTCTGCCAAACTTCTTTCTGTTCTGTGCATTCAACTAACGGACTTGAACCTTACTTTTGATTGAGAATTTCTGAAACACACTTTCGGTAGAAACTGCAAGCGGACATTCGGAGTGCTAAGTGGCCTATAGTGGGATTGAGAAGTTCTGAAACTCTCTTTCTGTAGAAACTGCAAGCGGACCTTCGGAGGGCTAAGGGGCCTATAGTGGAAAATGGAATATCTTCAAATAAAAACTACACAGAAGCATTCTGCGAAACTTCTTTCTGATCTGTGCATTCAACTAGCAGACTTGAACCTTACGTTTGATTGAGTTTTGAAACACTCTTTCTGTGGAAACTGCACGGGGATATTCGGAGCGCTAAGTGGTCTATAGTGGAAAAAGGAGTATCTTGAAATAAAAACTACACAGAATAATTCTGCCAAACATCTTTCTGTTCTGTGCATTCAACTGACAAAGTTGAACGTTACTTTTGATCGAGAAGCTCTGAGAGTCTCTTTCTGTAGAAACTGCAAGCGGATTTTTGGAGCGCTAAGTGGCCTATGGTGGAAAAAGGAATATCTTCATATAAGAACTACACAGAAGCATCCTGCGAAACTTCTTTCTGATCTGTGCCTTCAACTAGCAGAGTTTTACCATACTTTTGATTGAGGGGTTTTGAAACACTCTTTCTGTAGAAACTGCCAGGGGACATTCGGAGCGCTAAGGGGCCTACAGTGGAAAAAGTATATTTTTAAATAAAAACTACACAGAATCATTCTCCCAAACTTCTTTCTGTTCTGTGCATTCAACTAAAAGAGTTGAACCTTACGGTTGATTGAGAAGTTCTGAAACACTCTTTCTGTAGAAACTGCAAGCGGACATTTGAAGCACTAACGGGCCTATAGTGGAAAAAGGTATATCTTGAAAAAATACTACACAGAATCATTCTGCCAAACTTCTGTCTGATCTGTGCATTCATCTACCAGTGTGGAACTTACTTTTGATTGAGGAGTTTTGAAACACTCTTTCTGTAGAAACTGCAAGTGGACATTCGGAGGCCTGTGGGGCCTATAGTGGAAAAAGGAATATCTTCAAATAAAAACTACACAGAAACATTCTGCCAAACTTCTTTCTGTTCTGTGCATTCAACTAGCAGAGTTGAACCTTACTGTTGATTGTTAAGTTCTGAAACACTCTTTCTGTAGAAACTAAAATTGGACATTCGGAGCACTAAGGGGTTTATAGTGGACAAACAATTTTCTTCAAATAACAACTACACAGAATCATTCTGCCAATCTTCTTTCTGTTCTGTGCTTTCAACTAACAGAGTTGAATCTTACTGTGGATTGAGAAGTTCTGAAACACTCTTTCTGTAGAAACTGCAAGCGGATATTCGGAGCACTAAGTGGCCTATAGTGGAAAAATGTATAACTTCATATAAAAACTACACAGAATCATTCTGCCCAACTTCTTTCTTATCTGTGCATTCAGCTAACAGAGTTGAACCTTACTTTTGATTCAAGAGATGTGAAACACTCTTTCTGTAGAAACAGGAAGCGGATACACGGAGTGCTAAGGGGCCAATATTGGAAAAAGTAATATCTTCAATAAAAATTACACAGAATCATTCTGACCAAATTCTTTTTGTTCTGTGCATTCAACTAACAGAGTTGAACCTTACTGTTGACTGAGAAGTTCTGAAACACTCTTTCTGTAGCAAATGCAATCGGACATTCGGAGCTCTAAGGGGCCAATAGTGGAAAAAGGAATATCTTCAAATTAAAACTACCCAGAAGCATTCTGTGAAACTTCTTTCTGATCTGTGCATTCAACTAGCAGAGTTGAACCTTACTTTGATTGAGGAGCTTTGAAACAGTCATTCTGTATTAAGTGCAAGTGGACATTATGAGCGCTAAGGGGCCTATACTGGAAAAAGCAATATCTTTAATTAAAAAGTTTTGATTTTGAAGTCGTGAAGCTCTCTTTCTGTAGAAACTGCAAGCGGACATAAGAGCGCTAAGGGGCCTATAGGGGAGAAAGGAATAACTTCAAATAAAAACTACACAGAGGCATTCTGCGAAACTTCTTTCTGATCTGTGCATTGAACTAGCAGAGTTGAACCTAACTTTTGATTGAGGAGTTTTGAAACACTCTTTCTGTAGAAACTGCAAATGGAGGTTCAGAGCGCTAAGGGGCCTATAGTGGAAATAGGAATAACTTCAAATTAGAACTACACAGAAGCATTGTGTGAAGCTTCTCTCTGATCTTTGCATTCAAAGATCGGAGTTGAACCTTACTTTTGATTGAGCAGTTTTGAAACCCTCTTTCTGTAGAAACTGCAAGTGGACATTCGGAGCGCTAACGGGCCTATCGTGGAAAAAGGAATATCTTCAAATAAAAACTACAAGGAAGCATTCTGTGAAAATTCTTTCTCTTCTGTTCATTCAACTAACAGAGTTGAACATTACTTTTGATTCAGCAGTTCTGAAACCCACTTTCTGTAGAAACTGCAAGTGGACATTTGGAGCGCTAAGGGGCCTATAGTGGTAAAAGGAATATCTACAAATAAAAACTACACAGAAGCATTCTGTGAAACTTCTTTGTGTTCTGTCATTCAACTAACCGAGTTGAAAGTTACTTTTGATTTAGCAGTTCTGAAAACCTCTTTCTGCAGAAACTGCAAGTGCACATTCAGAGCGCTAAGGGGCCTAAAGCGGAAAAAGGAATATCTTCAAACAAATACTACACGGAAGTATTTTGTGAAACTTCTTTCTCTTCTGTGCATTCAACTAACAGAGTTGAACCTTACTTTTGATTGGGCAGTTCTGAAACACTCTTTCTGTAGAAACTGCAAGTGGACATTCTGAGGGCTAAGGGGCCTATAGTGGAAAAAGGACAATCTTCAAATAAAAACTACACAGAAGCATTTTGTGAAACTACGTACTGTTACGTGCGTTCAACTAACGGAGTTGAAACTTACTTTTGATTTAGCTGTTCTGAAACACTCTTTCTGCGGAAACTGCAAGTGGACATTCGGAGCGCTAAGTGGCCTATAGTGGAGAAAGGAATATCGTCAAATAGAAACTACACAGAAGCATTCTGTGCAACTTCTTTCTGTTCTATGCATTCAACTAACAGAGTTGAACCTTACTTTTGATTGGGCAGTTCTGAAACTCTTTCTGCAGAAACTGCAAGTGGACATTCGGAGCGCTACGGGGCCTATAGTGGAAAAATTATTATCTTCAAATAAAAATACACAGAAGCATTTTGTGAAACTTCTTTCTGTTGTGTGCATTCAGCTCACAGAGTTGAACCTTACTTTTGGTTGAGCAGTGCTGAAACACTCTTTCTGTAGAAGCTGCAAGTGGATATTCCGAGTGCTAAGGGGCGTATAGGGGAAAAAGGAATATCTTCAAATAAAAACTACACAGAAGCATTCTGTGAAATTTTTTTCTGTTCTGTGCATTCAACTAACAGAGTTGAGCCTTAATTTGATTGAGCATTTCTGAAACACTCTTTCTGTAGAAACTGCAAGTGGACATTCGGAGCGGTAAGTGGCCCAAAGCGGTAAAAGGAATATCTTCAAATAGAAACTACACAGAAGCATTCCGTGAAACTTCTTTGTGTTCAGTGCATTCAACTAACAGAGTTGAACTTTACTTTTGATTTAGCAGTTCTGAAACACTCTTTCTGTAGAAACTCCAAGTGGACATTCGGAGTGCTAAGGGGCCTAAAGTGGACAAAGGAATATCTTCAAATAAAAACTACACAGAAGCATTCTGTGAAACTTCTATCTGTTCTATGCTTTCAACTAACAATGTTGAACCTTACTTTTGATTGAGCAGTTCCGAAACACTGTTTCTGTAGTAACTGCAAGTGGACATAGGGAGTGACAAAGGACCTATAGTGGAAAAAGGAATATCCTCAAATAAAAATTACACAGAAGCATTCTGTCAAACTACTATCTGTTCTGTGCATTCAACTAACGGAGTTGAAACATACTTTTGATTGAGCAGTTTTGAAACACTCTGTAGAAACGGCAAGTGGATATAAGGAGTGCTAACACACCTACAGTGGAAAAGGATATCTTCAAATAAAAACTACACAGAAGCATTCTGTGAATCTGCTTTCTGTTCTGTGAATTCAACTACCAGATTTGAACATTTCTTTTCATTGAGTAGTTCTCAAACACTCTTTCTGTTGAAACTGCAAGTCGATATTCCAAGCGCTGAGGGGTCTGTACTGGAAAAAGGAATATCTTAAAATGAAATCTACACACAATCATTCTGTGACACTTCTTTCTGTTCTGTGCATTCAACTAAGAGTGTTGAACCTTACTTTTGACTGAGCAGTTCTGAAACACTCCATCTCTAGAAACTGCAAGTGGACATTCTGAGCGCTAGGGGGCCTATATTGGAAAAAGGATTATCTTCAAATGAAAACTACACAGAAGCATTCTGTGAAACTACGTACTGTTAAGTGCATTCCACTAAGAGTGTTGAACTTCACTTTTGATTGAGCAGTCCTGAAACACTCTTTCTGCAGAAACTGCAAGTGGACATACCGAGCGCTAAGGGGTCTATACTGGAAAAAAGAATATCTTAAAATAAAAACTACACAGAAACATTCTGTGAAACTTCTTTCTGTTCTGTGCATTCAACTAACAGAGTTGAACTTCACTTTCGATTGAGAAGTTCTGAAAATATCTTTCTGTGGAAACTGCAAGTGGACATCTTAGCGCTAAGGGGCCAATAGTGGAAAAAAGAATGTCTTCAAATGAAAACTACACAGAAGCATTCTGTGAAACTCCTTTCTCTTCTGTGCATTCAGCTAACAGAGGTGAACCATACTTTTTATTGGGCAGTTCTGAAACACTCATTCTTTAGAAACTGCAACTGTACATTCGTAGCGCTAAGGGGCCTAGAATGGAAAAAGGAATATCTTCAAATAAAAACTACACAGAAGCATACTGTGAAACTTCTTTCTGTTCCAAGCATTCAACTAACAGAGTTGAACCTTACTTTTGATTGAGCAGTTCTGAAACACTGTTTCTTTAGAAAATGCAAGTGGACATACGGAAGTGTTAAGGGACTTATGGTGGAAAAAGGAATATCTTCAAATTAAAACTGCACAGAAGCATTCTGTGAAACTTCTTTCTGTTCTGTGCATTCACCAAACAGAGTTGAAACATACTTTTGATTGAGCAGTTCTGAAACACTCTTTCTGTAGGAACTGCAAGCGGACTTTGCGAGCGCTAAGGGGCCTAGAGTGGAAAAAGGAATATCTGCAAATAAAAACTTCAAGGAAAAATTCTGTGAAAATACTTTCTTTTCTGTGCATTCAACAAACAGAGTTGAAACTTACTTTTGAGTGAGCAGTTCTGAAACACTCTTTCTGTAGAAACTGCAAGTGGACATTTGGAGCGCTAAGGAGCCTATAGTGGTAAAAGAAATATCTACAAATAAACACTACACAGAAACATTCTGTGAAACTTCTCTGTGTTCTGTCATTAAACTAACAGAGATGACATTTCCTTTTGATTTAGCAATTCTGAAAGCCTCTTTGTGCAGAAACTGCAATTGGACATTCAGAGCGCTAAGGGGCCTATAGCGGAAAAAGGGATATCTTCAAATGAAAACTACACAGAAGCATTCTGCCAAACTTCTTTCTCTCCTGTGCATTCAACTAAAAGAGTTGAACCTTACGGTTGATTGAGCAGTTCTGAAACACTCTTTCTATAGTATCTGCAAGTGGACATACTGACTGCTAAGGGACCTATAATGGAAAACGGAATATCTTCAAATAAAAACTACACAGAAGCATTCGGTGAAACTACCTTCTGTTCTGTACATTCAACTAGCAGTGTTGAACCTTACTGTTGATTGAGCAGTTCTGAAACACTCTTTCTGTAGGAACTGCAAGCGGACTTGCGACCGCTTAGGGGCCTAGAGTGGAAAAAGAAATACTTTCAAATAAAAACTACAGAGAAGCATTCTGTGAAACTTCTTTCTGTTCTGTGCATTCAACTAACAGTGTTGGACTTCACTTTTGATTGAGAAGTTCTGAAACAATCTTTCTGTGGAAACTGCAAGTAGACATTCGGAGCGCTAAGGGGCCTATAGTGGAAAAAGCAATATCTTCAAACAAACACTACAAACAAGTATTTTGTGAAATTTCTTTCTCTTCTGTGCATTCAACTAACAGAGTTGAACCTTACTTTTGATATGGCAGTTCTGAAACACTCTTTCTGTAGAAACTGCAAGTGGACATTCTGAGCGCAAAAGGGACCTATAGTGGAAAAAGGACAAACTTCAAATGAAAACTACACAGAAGCATTCTGTGAAACTACGTAATGTTATGTACATTCAACTAACAGAGTTGAACCTTACTTTTGATTTAGCAGTTCTGAAACAGTCTTTCTGCGGAAACTGCAAGTGGACATTCGGAGAGCTAAGGGGCCTATAGTGGAGAAAGGAATATCTTCAAATTAAAACTACACAGAATCATTCTGTGAAACTTCTTTCTGTTCTATGCATTCAAAAAACAGAATTGAACCTTACTTTTGATTGGGCAGTTCTGAAACACTCTTTCGGCGGAAACTGCAAGTGGAGATTCGGAGCGCTAAGGGGCCTATAGTGGAAAAAGGATTATCTTCAAATAAAGATACACAGAAGCATTTTGTGAAACTTCTTTCTGTTCTGTGCATTCACCTCACAGAGTTGAACTTTACTTTTTGTTGAGCATTTCTGAAAAACTCTTTCTGTAGAAGCTGCAAGTGGATATTCCGAGTGCTAAGGGGCGTATAGGGGAAAAAGGAATATCTTCAAATAAAAACTACACAGAAGCATTCTGTGAAACTTATTTCTGTTCTGTGCATTCAACTAACAGAGTTGAACCTTACTTTTGATTCAGCAGTTCCGAAACACTGTTTCTGAAGAAACTGCAAGTGGACATCGGGAGTGCTAAGGGACCTATAGTGGAAAAAGTAATATCCTCAAATAAAAATTACACAGAAGCATTCTGTCAAAGTTCTATCTGTTCTGTTCGTTCAACTAACATAGTTGAAACATACTTTTGATTGACCAGTTGTGAAACGCTCTTTCTGTAGAAACTGCAAGTGGACATATTGAGTGCAAAGAGACCTATAGAGGAAAAGGAATATCTTCAAATAAAAACTACACAAAAGCATTCTGTGAATCTGCTTTCTGTTCTGTGAATTCAACTACCAGATTTAAACATTACTTTTCATTGAGTAGTTCTAAAACTCTCTTTATGTTGAAACTGCAAGTGGATATTCCGAGCGCTAATGGGTCTATACTGGAAAAAGTTATATCTTAAAATGAAAACTACACAGAATCATTCTGTGAAACTTCTTTCTGTTCTGTGCATTCAACTAACAGAGTTGAACCTCACTTTTGACTGAGCAGTTCTGAAACACTCTTTCTCTAGAAACTGCAAGGGGAAATGCGGAGCGCAAAGGGGCCTATAGTGGAAAAAGGAATATCTTCAAATAAAAACTACGCAGAAGCATGCTGTGAAACTTCTTTCTGTTCTATGCATTCAAGTAACAGAGTTGAACGTTACTTTTGATTGAGCAGTTCTGAAACACTCTTTCCGTAGAAACTGCAAGTGGATATTCCGAGCGCTAAGGTGTCTATACTGGGTAAAGTAATATCTTAAAGACGACACAGAAGCATTCTGTGAAACTTCTTTCTGTTCTGTGCATTCAACTAACAGAGATGAACTTCACTTTTGATTGAGAAGTTCTGAAACTCTCTTTCTGTGGAAACCGCAAGTGGACATTCATAGCGCTGAGGGGCCAATAGTGTAAAAAAGAAAGTCTTCAAATGAAAACTACACAGAAGCATTCTGTGAAACTTCTTTCTCTTCTGTGCATTCAATTAACAGAGGTGAACCATACTTTTTATTGAGCAGTTCTGAAACACTCTTTCTGTAGAAACTGCAAGTGGACATTCGGAGCGCTAAGGGGCCTAGAGTGGAAAAAGGAATATCTTCAAATAAAAACTACACAGAAGCATTCTGTGAAACTTCTTTCTGTTCCAAGCATTCAATTAACAGAGTTGAACCTTACTTTTGATTGAGCAGTTCTGAAACACTCTTTCTTTAGAAAATGCAATTGGACATACTGAGTGTTAAGGGACTTAGAGTGGAAAAAGGAATATCTTCAAATGAAAACTACACAGAAGCATTCTGTGAAACTTCTTTCTGTTCTGTGCATTCAACAAACAGAGTTGAAACATACTTTTGCTTGAGCAGTTCTGAAACACTCTTTCTGTAGAAACTGCATGTGGAAATGCGGTGTGCAAAGGGGACTATAGGTGAAAAAGTAATATCTTCCAATAAAAACTACACAGAAGCATTCTGTGAAAGTTCTGTGTGTTCTGTGCATTCCAATAACAGAGTTGAAACTTACTTTTGATTGAGCAATTCTGAAACACTTTTTCCGTAGAAACTGCAAGTGGACATTTTGAGTGCCAAGGGGCCTATAGTGGTAAAAGCAATATCTAAAAATGAAAACTACACAGAAGTATTCTGTGAAACTACTTTCTGTTCTGTGCATTCAACTAGCAGAGTGGAAACTTACTTTTGAGTTAGCTGTTCTGAAACATTTTCTGTAGAATCTGCAATTGGACATATGGTGTGCTAAGGTGCCTACAGTGGAAAAAGGAATAACTTCAAATAAAAACTACTCAGAAGAACTCTGTGAAACTTCTTTCTGTTCTATGCTTTCAACTAACAGAGTTGAACCTTAGTTTTGATTGAGCAGTTGTGAAACACTCTTTCTGTAGAAACTGCAAGTGGACATTGGGAGTGCCAAGAGACTTATATTGGAAAAAGCTATATCTTCAAATCAAAACTACACAGAAGCATTCTGTGAAACTTCTTTCTGTTCTGTGCATTCAACTAACAGAGTTGAACCTTACTTTTGATTAAGCAGTTGTGAAAGACCCTTTCTGTAGAAATTGCAAGTGGACACACAGATGGCTAAGGGACCTATAGTGGAAAAAGGAATATCTTCAAATAAAAACTACACAGAAGCATTCTGTGAAACTTCTTTCTCTTCCGTGCATTCAACTAACAGGGTTGAACCTTACTTTTTACTGAGCAGTTCTGAAACTCTCTTTCTGTAGAAACTGCAAGTGGACAATCAGAGTGGTAAGGGGCCTAGAGTGGAAAAAGGAATATATTAAAATAAAAACTGCTCAGAATATTCTGTGAACCTTCTTTCTGTTCTATGCATTCAACTAACAGAGTTGAACCTTACTTTTGATTGAGCAGTTCTGAAACACTCTTTCTGTAGAAACTGCAAGTGGATATTCCGGGCGCTAAGGGGTCTACACTGAAAAAGGAATATCTTCAAATAAAAACTACACAGAAGCATTCTGTGAAACTCCTTTCTGTTCTGTGAATTCAACTAACAGAGTTGAACATTACTTTTGATTGAGCAATTCTGAAACACTCTTGCTGTAGAAACTGCAACGGATATTCCGAGCGCTATGGGGCCTATAATGGAAAAAGGAATATCTTCAAATAACAACTACACAGAAGCATTCTGTGAAACTTCTTTCTGTTCTGGGAATTTAACTAACAGAGTTGAACCGTACTTTTGATTGAGCAATTCTGAAACACACTTTCTGTAGAAACTACCAGTGGACACGCTAAACAAAAGGGGCATATAGTGGAAAAAGTAATATCTTCAAATAAAAACAACACAGAAGCATTCTGTGAAACTTGTTTCTGTTCCTTGCATTCAAATAACAGAGTTGAACTTTACTTCTGTTTGAGAATTTCTGAATCCCTCTTTCTGTGGAAACTGCAAGTGGACATTCTGAGGGCTAAGGGCCCTATAGTGGAAAGAGAAATGTCTTCAAATAAAAACTACACAGAAACATTCTGTGAAGCTTCTTTCTCTTCTGTGCTTTCAAATCACTGGGTTGAACCTTACTTTTTATTGAGCAGTTCTGAAACAGTCTTTCTGTAGAAACTGCAACTGGATATTCTGAGCCTTAAGGGCCCTAGAGTGGAAAAAGTAATATCTTCAAATAAAAACTACACGGAAGAATTCTGTGAAAGTACGTACTGTTATGTGCATTCAACTAACAGATTTAAACCTTACTTTTGATTGAGCAGTTCCGAAACACTCTCTCTGTAGAAACTGCAAGTGGACGTTCAGAGCGCTAAGGGACGTATAGAGGAAAAAGCAATATCTTCAAATAAAAACTACACAGAAGCATTCTGTGAAACATCTTTCTGTTCTGTTTATGCAACTAAAAGAGATGAACACTACTTTTGATTGAGCAGTTCTGAAACACTCTTTCTGTAGAAACTGCAAGTGGACATTCTGAGCGCTCAGGGGACTATAGTGGAAAAAGGAATATGTTCAAATAAAACTACCCAGAAGCATTCTGTGAAACTTCTTTCTGTTCTGTGCATTCAACTGACGGAGTTCAACGTTACTTTTGATAAAGCAGTTCTAAAACACTCTTTCTGTGGAAACTGCAGTTGGACATTCGGAGCGCTAAGGGGCCTTACATTGGAAAAAGGAATATCATCAAATAAAAACTACACAGAAGCATTCTGTAAAACAACTTTCTGTTCTGGGCATTCAACTAACAGAGTTGAGCCTTACTTTTGATTAAGCAGTTGTGAAAGGCCCTTTCTGTAGAAACTGCAAGTGGACACACAGAGTGCTAAGGGACCTATAGTGGAAAAAGGAATATCTTCAAATAAGAACTACATAGAAGCATTCTGTGAAACTACTTTCTGTTCTGTGAATTCAAACAACAGAGTTGAACATTACTTTTGATTGTGCAGTTCTGAAACACTCTTTCTGTAGAAACTTCAAGTGGATATTCCGGGTGCTAAGGGGTCTACACTGAAAAAGGAATATCTTCAAATAAAAACTACACAGAAGCATTCTGTGAAACTCCTTTCTGTTCTGTGAATTCAACTAACAGAGTTGAACATTACTCTTGATACAGCAATTCTGAAACATTCTTGCTGTAGAAACTGCAACGGGATATTCCGAGCGGTAAGGGGCCTATAGTGGAAAAAGGAATATCGTCAACTAAAAACTACACAGAAGCATTCTGTGAAACTTCTTTCTGTTCTGTGAATTCAACTAACAGAGTTGAACCACACCTTTGATTGAGGAGTTCTGAAACACACTTTCTGTAGAAACTACAAGTTTACACTCCGAACGAATGGGACAAATAGTGGGAAAAGGAATATCTTCAAATAAAAATAACACAGAAGCTTTCTGTGAAACTTGTTTCTGTTCCATGCATTCAAATAACAGAGTTGAACTTTACTTTTGTTTGAGAAGTTCTGAATCCTTCTTTCTGTGGAAACTGCAAGTGGACATTCTGAGGGCTAAGGGGCCTATAATGGAAAGAGAAATGACTTCAAATAAAAACAACACAGAATCATTCTGTGAAACTTCTTTCTCTTCTGTGCATTCAAATCACTGGGTTGAACCTTACTTTTTATTGAGCAGTTCTGAAACACTCTTTCTGTAGAAACTGCAAGTGGACATTCTGGGCGCTAAGGGACCTAGAGTGGAAAAAGGAATAACTTCAAATTAAAACTACAGAGAAGCAATCTGCGAAACTCCTTTCTGATCTGTGCATTCACCTAGCTGAGGTGAACCTTACTTTTGATTGAGGAGTTTTGGAACACTCTTTCTGTAGAAACTGCAAAGGGACATTCGGAGTGCTAAGGGGCCTATAGTGCAAAAAGGTATATCTTGTTTTTTTGTTTTTTTTTTTTTTTTTTTGAGACAGAGTCTCGCTCTGTCACCCAGGCTGGAGTGCAGTGGCGCGATCTCGGCTCACTGCAAGCTCTGCCTCTCGGGTTCACGCCATTCTCCTGCCTCAGCCTCTCCGAGTAGCTGGGACTACAGGTGCCCGCCACCACGCCCGGCTAATTTTTTGTATTTTTAGTAGAGACGGGGTTTCACCGTGGTCTCGATCTCCTGACCTCGTGATCCGCCCGCCTCGTCCTCCCAAAGTGCTGAGATTACAAGCGTGAGCCACCGCGCCCGGCCTATATCTTGAAATAAAAACTACACAGAATAATTCTGCCAAACTTCTTTGTGTTCTGTGCATTCAACTGACAGAGTTGAACCTTACTTTTGATTGAGAAGCTCTGAAACTCTCTATCTGTATAAATTGCAAGCTGACATTCCGAGCGCTAAGTGGCCTATGGTGGAAAAAGGAATATCTTCAAATAAGAACTACACAGAAGCACCCTACGAAAATTTTTCTGATCTGTGCATTCCACTAACAGAATTGAACCATACTTTTGATTGACGAGTTTTGAAACACTCTTTCTGTAGAAACTGCAAGGGGACATTCGGAGCGCTAAAGGGCCCATAGTGGAAAAAGGAATATCTTCAAATAAAAACTACACAGAATCATTCTGCCAAACTTCTTTCTCTTCTGTGCATTGAACTAAAAGAGTTGAATGTTACGGTTGATTGAGAAGTTCTGAAACACTCTTTCTGTAGAAACTGGAAGCGGACATTCGGAGCACTAAGGGGCCTATAGTGGTAAAAGGAATATCTTTAATTAACAACTACACAGAATCATTCTGCCAAACTTCTTTCTGTTCTGTGCATTCAACTAACGGAGTTGAACCTTACTTTTCATTGAGAAGTTCTGAAACACTCTTTCTGTAGAAACTGCCAGCAGACATTCGGAGCACTAAGTGGCCTATAGTGGAAAAAGGAATATCTTCAAATTAAAACTACACAGAAGCATTCTGCGAAACTTCTTTCTGATCTGTGCATTCACCTAGCAGTGGTGAACCTTACTTTTGATTGAGGAGTTTTGAAACACTCTTTCTGTAGAAACTGCAAGGGGATATTCGGAGCGCTAAGGGGCCTAGAGCGGAAAACACTGTATCTTGAAATAAAAACTACACAGAATAATTCTGCCAAACTTCTTTCTGTTCCGTGCATTCAACTGACAGATTTGAAACTTAGTTTTGATTGAGAAGCTCTGAAACTATCTGTAGAAACTGCAAGCTGATATTCCGAGCACTAAGTGGCCTAGAGTGGAAAAAGGAATATCTTCAAATAAAAACTACACAGAAGCATTCTGTGAAACTTCTTTCTGATCTGTGCCTTCAACTAACAGAGTTGAACCTTACTTTTGATTGAGAAGCTCTGAAACTCTCTTTCTGTAGAAACTGCAAGCGGCCATTCGGAGGGCTAAGGGGCCTATAGTGGAAAAAGGAATATCTTCAAATAAAAACTGCACAGAAGCACTCTGTGAAACTTCTTTCTGCTCTTTGCATTCAACTAGTAGAGCTGAACGATACTTTGAGGAGTTTTGAAACACTCTTTCTGTAGATCCTGCAAGGGGATATTCGGAGCACTAAGGGGCCTATAGTGGAAAAAGGAATATCTTCAAATAAAAACTACACAGAATCATTCTGACCAACTTCTTTCTGTTCTGTGCATTCAATGAACAGAGTTGAACCTTACTTTTGTTTGAGAAGTTCTGAAACTCTCTTTCTGTACAAACTGCAGGCCGGCATTTGGAGCGCTAAGGGGCCTATAGTGGAAAAAGTAATATCTACAAATAAAAACTAGACAGAAACATTCTTCCAGCCTTCATTCTCATCTGTGCATTCAGCTAGCAGAGTTGAACCTTCCTTTTGTTTGAGGAGTTTTGAAACACTCTTCTGTAGAAACTGCATGGGGACATTCTGAGCATTAAGGGTTCTATAGTGAAAAAGGAATATCTTCAAATAATAACTACACAGAATCATTCTGCCAAAATTCTTTCTGTTCTGTGCATTCAACTAACAAAGTTGAACCTTACTGTTGATTGAGAAGTTCTGAAACACTCTTTCTGTAGGAACTGCAAGCGGACATTCCGGGCGTTAAGTGGCCTATAGTGGAAAAAGTAATATCTTCAAATAAAAATTACACAGAATCATTCTGCCAAACTTCTTTCTGTTCTGTGCATTCAACAGAGTTGAACCTTACTGTTGATTGAGAAGTTCTCAAACACTCTTTCTGTAGAAACTGAAAGAGGACATTCGGAGCACTAAGGGGCCTATAGTGGAAATAGGAATAACTTCAAATTAAAACTACAGAGAAGCATTCTGCGAAACTTCTTTCTCATCTGTGCATTCACCTAGCAGAGGTGAACCTTACTTTTGATTCAGGAGTTTTGAAACATTCTTTTTGTAGAAACTGCAAGGGGACATTCGGAGCGCTAAGGGGCCTACCGTGGAAAAAGGTATATCTTTAAATAAAAACTACACAGAATCATTCTGCCAAACTTCGTTCTGTTCTCTGCATTCAACAGAGTTAAAACTTACTGTTGACTGTTAATTTCTGAATCAATCTTTCTGTAGAAACTGCAAGCGGACATTCCCGGCTTCAAGGGGGATATAGTGGAAAAAGAAATGTCTTCATATAAAAACTACACAGAATGATTCTGCCAAACTTCTTTCTGTTCTGTGCATTCAACTAACAGGGTTGAACCTTACTGTTGATGGAGAAGTTGTGAAACACTCTATCTGTAGAAACTGCAAGCGGACATTTGGAGCACTTAAGGGCCTATAGTGGAAAAAGGAATATCATCAAATTAAAACTACACGGAAGGATTCTGTGAAACTTTTTTTTGGTCTGTGCATCCAACTAGCAGAGTTGAACCTTACATTTGATTGAGGAGTTTTGAAACGCTCTTTGTGTAGAAACTGCAAGTGGATATTCGGACCACTAAGGGGCCTATAGTGGAAAAAGTCGTATCTTCAAATAACAACTCCACAGAATCATTCTGCCAAACTTCTTTCTGTTCTGTGCATTCAGTAACAAGTTGAACCCTACTGTTGTTTGAGAAGTTCTGAAACACTCTTTCTGTGGAAATTGCAAGCGGACATAAGGAGCGCTAAGGGGCCTATAGTGGAAAATGGAATATCTTGAATTAAAAACTAAACAGAATCATTCTACCAAACTTCTTTCTGTTCTGTGCAATCAAGGAAGAGAGTTGAATCTTACTTTTGATTGAGAAGTTCTGAAACTCTCTTTCTGTACAAACTGCAGGCCGGCATTCGGAGCGCTAAGGGGCCTCTAGTGGAAAAACGAATATCTACAAATAAAAAGTAGACAGGAGCATACTTCGAATCTTCTTTCTGATCTGTGCATTCAGCTAGCAGAGTTGAACCTTACTTTTGATTTAGGAGTTTTGAAACCCTCTTTCGGTAGAGTCGGCAAGGGGACATTCGGAGCGCTGTGGGGCCTATGGTGGAAAAAGGAATATCTTCAAATAAAAACTACACAGAATCATTCTGCCCATCTTCGGTCTGTTCTCTGCATTCAACTAACAGAGTTGAACCTTACAGTTGATTGTTAAGTTCTGAAACACTCTTTCTGTAGAAACTGCAAGCGGACATTCCGGGTGTTAAGGGGCATAGAGTGGAATAAGAAATGTCTTCAAATAAAAATTACACAGAATCATTCTGCAAAATTTCGTTCTGTTCTGTGCATTCAACTAACAGAGATGATCCTTACTGTTGATTGAGAAGTTCTGAAACATTCTTTCTGTAGAAACTGCAAGCAGACAATCGGAGCACTAAGGGGCCTATAGTGGAAAAAGGAATATCTTCAAATAAAAACAACACAGAAGCATTCTGCGAAACTTCTTTCTGATCTGTGCATTCAAATAGCAGAGGTGAAACTTACATTTGATTGAGAAGTTGTGAAACTCTCTTTCTGTAGGAAGTGCAAGCGGACATTCGGAGCGCTAATGGGCCTATAGTGGAAAAAGGAATATCTTCAAATAAAATCTACACAGAAGCATTCTGCGAAACTTCTTTCTGATCTGTGCATAAAACTAACAGAGTTCAACCTTACTTTTGATTGAGAAGTTCTGAAAAACTCTTTCTGTAGAAACGGCAAGTGGACAGTTGGAGGGCTAAGGGGCCTATAGTGCAAAAAGGAATATCTTCAAATAAAAACTACACAGAAGCATTCTGCGAAACTTTTTTCTGATCTTTGCTTTCAACTAGCACATTTGAAGTTTACTTTTGATTGAGAAGTTGTGAAACAGTCTTTCTGTAGAAACTGCAAGCAGATATTCGGAGCGCTAAGGGGCCTATGGTGGAAAAAGTAATAACTTCAAAAAAAAACTGCACAGAATCATTCTGCCAAACTTGTTTCTGATCTGTGCATTCAACTAGCAGAGTTGAACCTTACTTTTGATGTAGGAGTTTTGAAACTCTCTTTCTGTAGAAACTGCAAGGGGACATTCGGAGCGCTAAAGGGTCTATAGTGGAAAAAGTAATATCTTCAAATAAAAACTACACAGAATCATTCTGCCAAAATTCTTTCTTTTCTGTACATTCAACTAACAGAGTTGAACCTTACCTTTGATTGAGAACTTCTGAAACACTCTTTCTGTAGAAACTGTCATCGGACATTCGGAGTACTAAGGGGCCTAAAGTGGAAAAAGGAATATCATCAAATAAAAACTACACAGAAGCATTCTTTGAAACTTCTTTCTGATTTGTGCATTCAACTAACAGAGTTAAACCTTACTTTTGATATAGGAGTATTGAAACACTCTTTCTGTAGAAACTGCAAGGGGACATTCATAGGCCTGTGCGGCCTATAGTGGAAAAAGTAATATCTTCAAATAAAAACTACACAGAATCATTCTGCCAAACTTCTTTCTGTTCTGTGCATTCAACTAGCAGAGTTGATAGTTACTGTTGATTGTTAAGTTCTGAAACACTCTTTCTGTAGAAACTGCAAGCGGACACTCCGGGCGTTAAGGGGCATATAGTTGACAAAGGATGAACTTCAAATAACAACTTCACAGAATCATTCTGCCAATCCTCTTTTACTTCTGTGCATTCAACTAACAGAGTTGAATCCTACTGTTGATTGAGAAGTTCTGAAATACTCTTTCTGTAGAAACTGCAAGCGGACATTCAGAGCGCTAAGGGGCCTATAGTGGAAAAATGTATATCTTCAAATTAAAAGTAAACAGAAGAATTCTGTGAAACTTATTTCTGGTCTGTGCATTCAACTAGCAGAGTTTAACATTACATTTGATTGAGGAGTTTTGAAACACTCTTTCTGTAGAAACTGCAAGTGGACATTCGGCCCACTGAGGGGCCTACAGTGGAAAAAGGAATATCTTCAAATAACAACTGCACAGAATCATGCTGCCAAACTTCTTTCTGTTCTGTTCATCCCACTAACAGAGTTGAACCTTACTTTTGATTGAGAAGTTCTGAAACTCTCTTCCTGTAGAAACTGGAAGCGGACATACAGAGCGCTAAGGGGCCTATAGTGGAAAAAGGAATATCTTCAAATAAAAACTATACAGAATAATTCTGCCAAATTTCTTTCTGTTCTGTGCATTCAACTGACAGAGATGAACCTTACTTTTGATTGAGAACTTCTGAAACTCTCTTTCTGTAGAAATTGCAAGCTTACATTCCAAGCGCTATGCGGCCTATAGTGGAAAAAGGAATATCTTCAAATAAAAACTACACAGAAGCATTCTGCGAAACTTTTTTCTGATCTGTGAATTCAACTAGCTGAGTTGAACCTTACTTTTGTTTGAGGAGTTTTGAAACCCTCTTTCTGTAGGAAGTGCAAGTGAAAATTCGGAGCGCTAAGGGTCCTATAGTGGAAAAAGTGACATCTTGAAAGAAAAACTACACAGAAGCATTCTGTGTAACTTCTTTCTGATCTGCGCATTCTACTAGAAGAGTTGAACTTTACTTTTGATTGAAAAGTTGTGAAACTCTCTTTTGCAGGAACTGCAGGCAGACATTCGGAGCACTAAGAGGCCTATAGTAGAAAAAGGAATATCTTCAAATTAAAACGACACAGAAGCATTCAGTGAATCTACTTTCTGGTCTGTGCATTCAACTAGCAGAGTTGAACCTTACTTTTGATTGAGGAGTTTTGAAACACTCTTTCTGTAGAAACTGCAGGGGGACTTTCGGAGCGCTAAGGGGCCTATAGTGGAAAAAGGAATATCTTGAAATAAAAACTACTCAGAATAATTCTGCCAAACTTTTTTCTGTTCTGTGCATTCAACTTACAGAGTTGAACGTTACTTTTGATTGAGAACCTCGGAAACTCTCTTTCTGTAGATACTGCAAGCGGATATTCCGAGCGCTAAGGGTCCTATGGTGGAAAAAGGAATATCTTCAGATAACAACTACACAGAAGCATTCTGCGAAAATACTTTCTGATCTTTGCATTCAACTAGCAGAGCTGAACGATACTTTTGATTGAGGAGTTTTGAAACACTCTTTCTGTAGAAACTGCAAGGGGACATTCGGAGCGCTAAGGGACCTATAGTGGTAAAAGGAATATCTTCAATAAAAACTACACAGAATCATTCTGCCCAACTTCTTTCTGTTCTGTGCATTCAATGAACAGCGTTGAACCTTACTTTTGATTGAGAAGTTCTGAAACTCTCTTTCTGTACAAACTGCAGGCCGGCATTCGGAGCGCTAAGGGGCCTAGAGTGGAAAAAGGAATATCTACAAATAAAAACTAGACAGAAGCATTCTTCGAACCTTCTTTCTGATCTGTGCATTCAGCTAGCAGAGTTGAACCTTACTTTTGTTTTAGGAGTTTTGAAACCCTCTTTCGGTAGAAACTGCAAGGGGACATTCAGAGCGCTATGGGGCCTACAGTGGAAAAAGGAATATCGTCAAATAAAAACTACACAGAATCATTCTGCCCAGATTCATCGTTCTGTTCTCTGCATTCAACTAGCAGAGGTGAACCTTACTGTTGATTGTTAAGTTCTGAAACACTCTTTCTGTAGAAACTGCAGGCGGACATTCCGGGCGTTAAGCGGCATAGAGTGGAATAAGGAATGTCTTCAAATAAAAACTACACAGAA
>NW_026652957.1:0-19307 GCF_009828535.3 Hylobates moloch
TCTAGGCCCTGCTGTCTCATGTTTCGTCAACAGGAAGAAAAATACGTCTTCAAGTTTGTTTTGTTTGTTTGTTTGTTCGAGGTGGAATCTCCCTCTGTCGCCCAGGCTGGAGTGCAGTGGTGCGATCTCGGCTCACTGCAACCTCCGCCTCCTGGGTTCAAGTGATTCTCCTGCCTCAGCCTCCCGGGTAGCTGGGACTACAGACGCCCGCCACAGTGCCCAGCTAATTTTTTTGTATTTTAGTAGAGACGGGGTTTCACCGTGTTAGCCTGGATGGTCTCGATCTCCTGACCTCATGATCCGCCCGCCTTGGCCTTCCAAAGTGCTGGGATTACAGGCATGAGCCACAGCACCCAGCTGTCTTCATGTTTTATCTTATCTTCCTTGACGCTTATATTTTTGCTTTGTGTTCTTTTAATTCATGACAATTTGTTTAGTCTCAACTTTTATTTGCTCTATGGTGAGAAGGCTTTATCTACTATTTGTTCTGCGGGGGCGGGGGGTGGGTATTCCCATCTTTTTTTTTATAGTTCCTATGCTAGTTTTTATTTTATTTTAGGTCAACTTTAAATAAGGTAAGTTCTTATCTATTTACTGGAGTTTTGTGTGAGAGAGGCCAAGATGGTATTCATGGTCAGCAGAAACTCTCCTCATGAGACAGGGTTATGTGCTACGTATGTGAATAAACTTAATGTTTTGCTTCTCTGCAGCCTCCTTGAGGTCAGCACCAATGGGATGTCACAATGCAGACTCTCTCCCCCGCTCTATCCTCAACTACAGACTACTTCCTGAAAAATACGATTAGTTTATGATATTTCTTGCTCAAATCCGCTTCCTCAGCTTTTTCTCAGTACCAAACTGTCCAGAAAAGTTCCCACCACCGGAACCTCATTCCATTGTTGCAAACAAAGAGATTATTGATTTTTCATCTTAGGCTATGCACTTCGCGTTAGAGTCATGGATTCTGCTGGCTCTGTACATTTCTGTTTGATCTTCACTGCTTTTGGCAGACCTTTTTTCTATTTTAGTTTCAAATGTCTTCTAGTTGCATCAGATGTAGAGCAGACATTACCATTTCTTATTCTTCTTATTACTTTTGGGTGGCTAGGCAGTAAAGACCTATGTTCTTTGCCATATTAATACCTAGATAAGATCAGAAGATCATTTTGCATTAATTCTGCCTGGCATTTAGTAGACTCTTCCAATCCAAGTCTGGGAAATGTTCTTTTTTTATTTCTTTAATAATTGTCTCCCTTTTATTCTTACAGTCCTATAGCTGTATAGTTTTAGTTATATTTATCTTCTGTATCTCTTAATATTGCTGTACTTTTTATTTTTCCTTTCTTTGAGACAGAGTGTTGCTCTGTTGCCCAGGCTGGAGTGCAGTGGCACGATCTCAGTTCACTGCCGGCTCTGCCTCCCGGGTTCACACCATTCTTCCCCCTCAGCCTCTGAGTATCTGGGACTACAGACGCCCGCCACCATGCCTGGCTAATTTTTTTGTATTTTTAGTAGAGACGGGGTTTCACCGTGTTAGCCAGGATGGTCTTGTTCTCCTGACCTCATGATTCTCCTGTCTCCGCCTCCCAAAGTGCTGGGATTACAGGCATGAGCCACCACGCCTGGCCTATTGCTGTACTTTTACTTTTGTTCATTTTTTTCTTTTTTGCATAAATTTTGGAAAAGTCTCTCAGCTCAATTTTCCAACTCATTAATTGTATATTCAGGTTAGGGTTAGGGTTATTGTATATTCAGCCCAATTATTGGATTTAGCAATCTTTTTTGTTTGTTTGTTTTTGTTTTTGAGAAGGATTCTTACTCCATCACCCAGACTGGAGTGCAGTGGCGCAATATCGGCTCACTGCAATCTCTGCCTCCCGGGTTCGAGCTATTCTCTTGCCTCAGCCTCCTGAGTAGCTGGGATTACAAGTGCCTGCCACCACGCCTAAGTTTTGTATTTTTAGTAGAGACGGGTTTTCACCATGTTGGCCAGGCTAGTCTTGAACTCCTGACCTCAAATGATCCACCTGCCTTGGCCTCCAAAAGTGCTGGGATTACAGGCATGAGCCACCATGCCTGGCCGCAATAATATTTTAAAATTTCCATGAATTCTGGTTGTGTTTCATAGCAGCTGTCTCTTGTTTCAATGTGATATACTTTAAAGCAACTCTGAGGATATGAACTATGTTTAATTTCAAGTTTTTATCTGTTTCTATTGACTATTTTTTTTTAAGTGAGCTAGTTCTATTTGTTAAATTTGGTGCTCTCTTTAATGCTCTTGGTTTCTCCAAATGTTTGTTGGTTCTTTTTTTTGTTGTTCCATTTGTAGGAACAGAATTTCAGTCTAGACTGAAATTCATAGCTGTACGCATTTCCTCACTTCAAATGAGAACTCATGTTTACCTGGTAGTGAATGCAAGTTTTGATTACATGAATCTGCCTCATGGGATTTGGTAGGGATAGGCAGACTCTGTAGGTAACGTCTCTTCTTAGAATGGTTTCCTGATCCTCCAGGGTATTGTTCTTTTCCTCTGACCTTAGCTTACTCTGGAACAGTAGTATGTTGGTAAATGTTTGACAACCAGCTCTGGGCGGAGTGGGGGAAGTCCTAGTTTGCAGCATTTCCTGATTTCATGCAATGTAAAATCTCCCACCCTAGCCAATTTTCAAGCTAGCAACATAACAATCACTGAATAGGGAGTTGAGAAGAGATGTGCAAACTAGATTCGTAAGAGACTGACTTCATTTAGCATACAATTGCTGTGGGGCTGCTGTACTATGTCAGAAAACTACACCCATGACTCTCATCTAAGCCCAAACAATGGAGCCAGCTGCTCCAAGAGCCACTCCAGGAATTGATGGGGACTTAGGGGTATGGCTCCGTTATTTCTTCAGTTAACAAAGTACTTTGTTCCTTTGAATGCTTTCAGGTTCTTATGCCCTGCTAGATTTCTCTACCAATTCCCACGTTTTTTTATTTTTTTCAAAAATTCCTTTCTATGTTGTTTGCTGGAAGCACCTTTTCTGGTTTTCCTGTGCTGCTTTGAATTTATTTTTCTATTTCTTTGTGATTTCAGTGGAATTTGGAGAAGGAATGGCAAAGCGGAAGTCCTTCTCCTATTTGATGCCTTAACTTGTTTTTACTGGAAGTCACTTCCTCTTTCGTCTCAGAGGCTGATTCGCCTCCCATAACCAGTGATTTTCTTATAAGCTCATTATCCTGGATGATGGTTTGACTAACCAAGGCTGCTGGCTGCTGAGGGGTTTCTGAGGAAACTTTGGTTGCCTGACTGAGGCCATCTGCCTCTCCACCTGGGCTCTAGTTGTGGAGTACACCGCTCTGTTCATGGAGGCCATGGACATTGGCCAGAGCAAAGCAGCCCAGGTGCAAAAGGATCCAAGTAAGCATTTTCCATTCTCACAGGTCAAATAAGAGGACTTCCCACATTTATTCAGAAGGTAGTTGAAAGTGGTCAGCCCCATATCTCCTCTATGTGACTCTTTGGTTGATGCTACTTGTACCTCAACACTTGGAAGGCCTGTTCTGGACAGGAGCAACTTTCACTTTACTCTGGAAACGTGGGCAGGTGGGCATAGAATAGAGTGAGTCTGAGGCAGAAACTCCTTCAGGCTAACTTTGTGACAGACACTGTTCTAAGTCTTTAGGTGAGTTAACTCATTTAGTCTTCAAGACAATCCTCTGAAGTAGGTATTGTTATCATCCTCAGTTTACAGACACAGAAACTGAGACACAGAAAGGCCATTCAGCCACTCAGTGGTTGAGGCAGGACTGACACTCAAGAAGTCTTGTGACAGTTGTAATGAGTTAGTCGTGATGGTGGCTACCAGGTAGGTGTGTGGATAGATATGTAGTGGCCTCTCCTCCGATGGAAAACTCCCAAAGCACTGTGAAACAGTCTGGTAGCTGTAGTTGCCGAGGTGTGTAGGGGCATTGGTGAGCTCAGCAGACTGTGTTCCAAGTCATATTAAAGAGGCAGAATTATTGCAAGCGTATCTCCTAGAGACAGAATGTATTTTCCAAAAATGGGCAAAACACTGTGTCCCATCTCACATGCTGTTCTTATAATGTAACTTTGATACTGCATTCTTATTTAGAAATAGAAGTCCATGTTTCCTCCCTTTGATGCTGGGCAGAATTGTGACTACAATGAAAATAATGCTATATGGTTTTGAGGCTAGGTCCTAAAAGGTAATGCAATATACGTATAGTTCTCTTGGAACATTTAATATTGAAATCCGATGACCACGCTGTAAAGAAGCCTGCAGCCCATGGAGAAGTCCACACAGCCAGAAACTGAGGCCCAAGGCTCACATCCCCAGCTGAGCTCCTGGCCTACAGCCAGCCCCAAGGTGCCGTCATGTGAATGAGACGTTTTGAAAGTGGATCCCCCAGGCCCAGGCAAGCCATTCCTGCCAATAAAATGTGGAACAGAGATGTGATTCCTTTTTAAGACCTCCCCAAATAACAGATTCATAAGGAAAAATAAAGGACTTTTGTTGTTTTAAGCCACTAGGTTTTGGAGTGGTTTGTTATGTAGCCATAGATACATTCCTGGCTATTACTTGCCTGTCTCCAAAAAATCCCAAACGCAGTCTAATGGGTGGGACTTCCCCTGAGGGCTCTGGCAATTATCAAACTTTCCCCATAACTTTCACCAAATTATTGAGCTGTTCCAGGAGAGGAAGAATATAAAGAGTATGTTTACAATTCTGTCCAGAATTGGTGGGTTCTTTGTCTCGCTGACTTCAAGAATGAAGCCGCGGACCCTTGTGGTGAGTGTTACAGTTCTTAAAGATGGTGTGTCTGCAGTTTATTCCTTCAGATGTTCAGATGTGTCTGGAGTTTCTTCCTTCTGGTGGATTCGTGGTCTCGCTGACTTCAGGAGTGAAGCTGCAGACCTTCGCGGTGAGTGTCACAGCTCTTAAAGGCGGCGCATCTGGAGTTGTTCATTCCTTCCTGTGGGTTCATAGTCTTGCTGGCTTCAGGAGTGAAGCTGCAGACCTTCACGGTGAATGTCACAGCTCTTAAAGGTGGTGCGGACCCAAAGAGTGAGCAGCAGCAAAATTTACTGTGAAGAGCGAAAGAACAAAGCTTCCACAGTGTAGAAGGGGACCCGAGCATGTTGACACTGCTGGCTTGGGCAGCCTGCTTTTATTCCCTTATCTAGCCCCACCCACATCCTGATGATTGGTCCATTTTACAGAGAGCTGATTGGTCTGTTTTACAGAGAGCTGATTGGTCCATTTTGACAGAGTGCTGATTGGTGCATTTA
Organism: Hylobates moloch; assembly: GCF_009828535.3. NCBI lineage: Eukaryota > Metazoa > Chordata > Mammalia > Primates > Hylobatidae > Hylobates > Hylobates moloch. Next base: position 5,295 of record NW_026652957.1, read on the forward strand.
CAATCCCTGAGCTAGACATAGAGTGCTGATTGGTGCATTTACAATCCTCTAGCTAGACATAAAAGTTCTCCAAGTCCCCATCAGATTAGCTAGACACAGAGTGCTGATTGGTGCATCCACAAACCCCGAGCTACACACAGAATGCTGATTGGTGCATATACAATCCTCCAGCTAGACATAAAAGTTCTCCAAGTCCCCACCCGACTCAGAAGCCCAGCTGGCTTCGCCTAGTGGATCCCATGCTGGGGCCGTGGGTGGAGCTGCTCATCAGTCCTGTGCTGCACACCTGCACTCCTCAGCCCTTGGGCAGTCAATGGCACTGGGCGCCATGGAGCAGGGGGCGGCGCCCGTCAGGGAGGCTCCGGCTGCACAGGAGCCCACTGATGTTGGAGGGGCTCAGGCATGGCAGGCTGCAGGTCCTGAGCCCTGCCCCGCAGGGAGGCAGCTGAGGCCCGGTGAGAATTTGAGTGCAGCACGGGTGGGCCAGCAGTGCTGGGGGACCCGGCACACCCTCCACAGCTGCTGGCCCGGGTGCTAAGCCCCTCACTGCCTGGGGCTGGCAGCACCGGCCAGCCACTCTGAGTGCAGGGCCCGCTGAGCCCGCACCAACCCGGAACTCATGCTGGCCCACGAGCACTGCATGCAGCCCTGGTTCCTGCCCACGCATCTCCCTCCACACCTCCCCGCAAGCAAAGGGAGCCAGCTCCAGCCTCGGCCAGCCCAGAGAGGGGCTCCCACAGTGCAGCGGCAGGCTGAAGGGCTCCTCAAGTGCAGCCAGAGTGGACACCAAGGCTGAGGAGGCCTCTCAATCCCCCCTCTAAACAGGACACCCCAACTGCTGTTGGGAATTTGGCCGATGACCGCTCTAGCTACTTCCTGCTGGATAGGGGCGATGAAGGGGTCCTGCAGTTGTAGTGTCCTCCAGAAGGGAGCTCTCTATGCCAGTGAAAGTGCCAGCAGGTCGGTCCGGGGGTCCTCAGTAGAAGTTGTTAGTTGAACTAATTTGGGGTTCCATTTGTAAGACCATCTGTAGCTTGATGGCCTCCATTCTACAGGAAACAAATTTAACAAGGAGGTTAAAAATACAGAGTCCAAAGGCGAGTAACAGCAAGATGGCTGCCACGGGACCTAGAAAGGGGAGAAGCCATGTTGCCCAACTCCAGAGGGTGGTATAAGAATTTGACAGGCGTTGCCTGATTTCAGGAGACTTTTCCTGTAAATGCTGGGTGGCATCTTGTACTATCCCTGACTGGTTAGTGTAAAAACAACACTCTTCCCCTAAGAAGGTGCAGAGTCCTCCTTTCTCAGCAGTGAGGAGGTCTACGTCTCGGCAGTTTTGGAGAGTCACTGCTGCCAGAGAGTCTATTTCGGATTGTAGAGTAAGCATAGATTTCGTTATTTCTTGCAAACTATCTGAGAAAGCCTTTGAGAATGTGTGGTAGTAGGATAATGAAATAGATAAACCAGCTATTTCGGTTCCTGTAGCAGTAGCCATTCCTAACCCTATAAGTAGGGGTATTAGTTGTATGGCTCTGCGCTTATGGACTTGAGCTTTGAGGGATACTTATAAGGTCTGATTTTCTGGGGCAATGTTAATGTTGGGACTTAGAAAGACTAAGGTGCAGGTGCCTGTCCAGTTAGTGGGGAGGCAGATATAGGTCGATGTTCCACATAAGAAGAATATACCTTGTGGGGTAGACAGAACTGGTTGTGTATGTTAAAAAGGTGTGTGTATTTGTTGCTTTCATTTTCGCATACTCCTAGAGTACTTGCCAAGGTAGGTCCAGTGAGTGGCTGGAAAGGGGTGTTGGGAGCAAACTGAGTGGCTCCCTGTGTTTTATTTTCCCATTGGAGAAAAAAAGTTTTGTATCCACTAGGAACCATTTGAGAGAGTGATTGAAATAGGGGATTAGAAGGCATTCACTAGAGGTGGGGGAGATGCTACAGGGGGTCCAGGGGTGAATGGTCATGCAGGGAGTATGTTTGCCATTACCAAACCTGGATTGTTCGTTAAGCAGGGGGGAGGTGATGATTTTTGGGGGCCCTGAGAACAGACAAGCCATCTGAATGGAGCTGTTTGGATGACTCGGAATTTACTATGATCAGTTGGGGCTTGAAGTTGTAGGGTGTAATTACACTGATGCGGTAGTAGCTGCCCCAGGGGCAGGCCTGATAACAGGTTGCGTTGGATGCATAAAGGGGCTTGGAAAGTTAAGATGGTATTCATAGTTACCGGGCCATGTATGGGCTTTTCATTGCTTGTGTAATAGGTGAGTTTGGAAATGTAAGAATGTAAAAGTTGGATTGCATGTCCTGTTAGGGTATTCTTGGTCCTAGCAGAGATGGGGAAGTCAGCTAATGATTGCATATTTAGAAGTCAGAAAGAGTCTTTTCCTTCATAACAAGGGTGGTAAGTTAAATTGGTGAAGACCCAGTTTTTTGCAGGAATGGGAGTGGCAACATATGCAGAGGTTGACAGAGAGATACAAAGCCAACAGTCATTTGCCAGGGAAGGATTGGACTGGTTTAACAGAGAGTGGGTTGAGAGTCTTGTAGAGGTAATTAGGAGCTAGTGGAAGGGGAGGGGTGATTGTATGAGGTATCCAAGGAAGTAGGAGGGATACATAGGCAATGAGCAAATAGGAAGATAAAGGGGGTGCTCTGGAAGACGAGATCATTTTATCGAGTCTGAGTTAAAGGTAGGAGTAAATTGCTGTCAAAAGGAAGGAAGATAGAAAGAAGGTTGATGTGATTAGGATTTTCGTCCTGGCAGGAGCTACAGTATATAGTCCTATCACAAAGAGTATGGTTAGTATGCTGTTTTCACTTATCTTTTTTAAGGAGAACGGGGTTTTTCCTCAGGATCAGTGGTAGGAGCCTTTTCAGTCTGGGATGTTTCCTTCTGAAATAGGAGATGCAAGTCTTCCAATGGTTCGCAGGTGTATCGAGGCTGGTCTGGCTGATCTTGGGACTCCTAAGCTGATGGTCCTGCAGGTTCCTCAGGGGATGTCCAAAGTTTAACTCGGGTGTGGTGAATCCAAGATTCCACTCCTGCCACCTTAAGTGCAGTGAGTAGAGAGGATTAGTGAGTGTGGTCCTTCCCACAAAGAGTCCATAGATGGGGAGGTAGAGGGGAGAGATTTGACCAACACTAGATCTCCTAGTTGAAACAACTCTGTTCCCTTTTCTCTGTGACATCCTGCAGGTAGGTTTTTAAGGTTTTGTTGATATTTTGCCAAAGAAGTTATATCTTTGACCAAGTTGGCCGTTTCCTGATCAAGTAGGAGGTCATTTGTGAGAAAAGGTCGTCCATACCGCATTTTATATGGACTGAGCTCTATTTTGTGAGGAGAATTTCGGATTCTCAACAGGGCCATGGGCAAAAGAGTAGGCCATGGGAGATGAGTTTCTTGTGTTAGTTTCCTTAAATGCCTCTTGAGTGTTTCATTTGCCTTCTCAACCTTCCCTGAGGATTGTGGCCTCCAGGAGCAGTGGAGGTGATATTGTATCCCTAGCGCCCTGGAAATTCCCTGAGTTATTGTGGCTTTAAAAGCTGGACCATTATCACTCTGTAAGCTTTGGGGAAGCCCCAATCTAGGAATTATTTCATGAATTAGGACTTTAATCACTTCCTGAGCCTTCTCTGTCTTGCAGGGGAAAGCTTCTATCCAATTTGTAAAGGTATCAACACAGACCAACAAGTATTGAAATCCCTTTGACTTAGGCATATAGGTGGAGTCTAACTGCCAGTCCTCTCCAGGATAGTGACCTATCCTTTGTTCCCCCAAAGGGGCCTTATGATGGGCCAAGGGATTATTCCTTTGGCACACCTCACAGGCTTTGACTACCTGTTGGATGGTTCGGAGGAGATTTGGCCCCGTAAATAGGGATTTGGCCATTTGATGAGTGTTTTCAATATCCATATGAAAAGTTTGGTGGAGGGTTTTAAGTATTTTCCACTGGCTGGCTTCAGGTATAAGTACCTTCCTTCTTCTGTCACCAACCACCCTGAGGGGCGAAAACTATGCCCCCACGAAAGTCCCCACTTTGTCTCAGTTGGGGAATACTGGGGCTTCATCTCTTGGAGGGGGTTGTTCCATACCGAGGGTCCTTCCATAGGTATTCCTAGTGGGGGGTTCCGCCTGGCAGCAATTTTGGCCTCAGCATCTGCCCGACAGTTTCCTCCTGCCTTTTCTCTCTCACCTTTCTGGTGGCTTTGGCAATGTAAGACTGCCACCTCCTTGGGTTTTTGCACTGTGTGCAATAACTCTATAATTTCCTTGTGGTATTTAATAGGGGTTCCCCCAGAGGTTAGAAATTCCCTTTCTTTCCATATTGCAGCATGGGCATGTAGGATTAGATAAGCATACTTGCTATCTGTATACACATTTGTTCTTTTTCCCTTTCCCAGTTCTAAGGCTCGGGTAAATGCCACTGGTTCTGCTAACTGGGCACTGGTCCCTGGGGGAAGAGGCTTACTTTCACGTATGGTTACATCACTAACTATGGCGTAACCTGTCCTTCGTATCCCATTCTCCACAAATAAACTTCCATCGGTATATAGGTTAAGGTCAGGATTAGCTAAGGACACTTCTAAGAGATCATCTCGGGCAGCATAAGTCTGGACTATAATTTATTGGCAGCCATGCTCGATTGGATCCCCATCCTCTGGGAGAAAAGTGGCAGGGTTGAGGGCCACGCATGTACGTTTTTGAAGTACCAGTCCCTCAAGGAGTAGCACCTGGTATCTAAGTAGGCGGTTGTCTGATAGCCATAAACTTCCTTTGGCACCTACTATGCCATTTACATCATGAGTAGTCCAGACAGTGAGATCCTTTCCTTGTATTATTTTGACAGCCTCTGACACTAAGACGGCCACTGCTGCAACTGCCCTTAAAGAGTGAGGCCAGCCTTTTGCTACTACATCAGTTTCCTTGTTTAGGTAAGCCACTGGGTGTGGGGTTGTCCCACGAGTCTGAGTAAGGACTCCAAGAGCTATCTCTGCTCTCTCTGTGATGTATAAAGAGAAGTTCTGTCCTGTGGGAAGGCTTAAAGCTGGAACTTGTACTAGGGCCTGCTTTTAAGTTTTGAAGGCTGTTTCTGCCTCTGGTTCCCATTCTACTAGATGAGTATTTGCCCTCTGGGTTTCCTTGATTAGAGTATAGAGGGGCCTGGCTTTCTCACTGTATCAGGGGATCCATAGTCATCAAAAGCCGGTGATTCCAAGGAACCCCGCAACTGTTTTAATGTCTTAGGGCAAGGATAAGCCAGTGTAGGCTGTATTCATTCCTTGCTGAGGGCCTTGGTCCCTCTGGGCCTAGATATTTGACCTGCTGTAGGCAAAGCTGGGCCTTCGATGTAGATACCTTGTACCCTTGATTAGCTAGAAAGTTCAAGAGATCTAGAGTAGCCTGCTGGCACGAGGCTTCTGAACTGGTAGCCAAAAGCAAATCATCCACATACTGAAGGAACAGAGTGCCTGGACTTGAGAAGTGGCCTAGATTTTGGTCCAGTGCCTGACCAAACAGGAGAGGACTATCCCTAAACCCTTGGGGCAAGACTGTCCATGTAAGTTGGGATGTGTGGTGTGTGGGATCCTCAAAGGCAAAGAGAAACTGGGAGTCAGAGTGCAGGGGAATACAGAAGAAGGCATCCTTGAGGTCCAGAACTGTGAACCATTCTGCTTCCTCTGGTATTTGAGAGAGGAGGGTATAGGAGTTGGGTACAACTGGATATAAAGGAATTACTACCTTATTAATGAGTCTAAGATCTTGCACTAGTCTCCACTGAACGTTCTGTTTTTGTACTCCTAGAATTGGGGTGTTGCAGGGACTGCTGCATTTCCTTGCTAAGCCTTGAGCTTTTAAATGTTTAACAATATCCTGTAATCCTTCATGAGCTTCAGGCCTTAAAGGATATTGCCTTTAATAAGGAAAAGTGGTGGGGTCTTTTAGCCTGATTTGGACTGGGCAGGCATTTTTTGCCCTCCTTCCAAATTGTCCTTCTAATACCCAGACTTCAGGGTTGATTCCCTCCTCAAGTAGGGGACAACAAATGGGTAACTTGTTCCCCATATTCATGTAGATAATAGCTCCAGTTTTGGCTAATATATCCCTCCCTAATAAGGGTGTGGGACTTTCAGGCATAACAAGAAAGGCATGTGAAAAGAGCAAAGTCTTCCTATTACAATTGAGGAGATGGGAGAAATACCTGGTTACATGCTGTCCCAGGATTCCTCGGATGGTAACGGATCTTGAGGACAGTCGTCCAGGACAGGAGATTAGCACTGAGAAGGCTGCGCCAGTGTCCGGGAGGAAGTCAATTTCCTGGCCTTCAATGGTTAAACGTACCCGGGGCTCAGTGAGGGTGATGACATGAGCTGGCGCTTGCCCCAAGCACCCTCAATCCTGTTGTTGGATCATCTGGTTGGGGGCTTCTGACCCAGAGAACCTTTGTCCTCTGGGGCAGTGCACCTTCCAGTGATTGCCTCGGCATAGCAGACATGGATGAGGGGGCGGCTTGTTTCTCATTGGACAATCTTTTTTAAAGTGTCCTTGCAAACCACACTGGTAACAAGCCCTACTGGGTGATTGGCCTGATCCACCCTCTGTCCTCTCTGAACCACCAAGGTTTGCTTCTCTGAGGGCCAAGACTAAGGCTGCAGCCTTTTTCTGATCTTGCTTTTCCTTTTGGGCTTGTTCCTCTTGGTCCCTATTATAGAACACTGAGGTTGCCAGGTTTAATAATGCCTCCAAATTTTGTTCAGGGACCAGGGCTTGCTTTTGGAGCTTTCCTCTGATATCTGCAGCTGGCTGGGTAATAAACTTATCTTTTAGAATCAATTGACCCTCGAGTGATTTGGGTGACAGGGGAGTGTATTATCTTAAGGCCTCCCATAGCTGCTCAAAGAAGGCAGGATTTTCTTCCTTTCCTTGAATTATGGTGGACATCATTGAATAATTCATGGGCTTTTTCCTAATTCTCCTTAGTCCTTCTAGAACACAGGTCAACAGATATTTACGACTCCAGTCCGCATGATCTGGGTCAAGGTCCCAGTGGGGATCCATACTGGGGACGGCTTGCTGACCGGAAGGGAATTTATCCCTTTCTTCTGTTGTCATTCTATCATTCACTTGACTAAGATACCAAGTATCTTTAAACTCTCGGGCTGCAGCTAAAGCTGCATTCTTTTCATTAAAGGCCAGGGTTTGATCTAACAGCAGCATGACATCCCTCCAAGCAAGGTCGAAGGTTTGCCCTGGACCCTGTAGGACATCTATGTACCTATCAGGATCATCTGAAAACTTCCCCAGTCTGCCTTGATCTGCTTTAAGTCAGACAGGGAGAAGGGGACATGTACCTGGGTTGGGCCAAATTCCCCTCCCCCTACAGCTTGATGGGGACATAACCGATAGCCTGGGGGTTTTTGTGGTCCTTTGGAGATTTCTTTGCTTATATCCTTCTGGGAAGGGAAGATTAGAAGAGGCTTATCATTAATATGAAGGGGAGCTATAGGGATGCTAGGATATGGGGGTAAGCTGAGAGGTCTTCCTGTGGGATGTAAATTGCAAGCTTTGCATAGTTGTGTATTCTCCTTCAATGAAAAGAAAGCTTGGGCATAAGGTGTTTAACTCCATCTGCCTTCCCTCTTAGAGAAAAGGTCAAGCTGCAGGATAGTATTGTAATTTATACTTCCCTCACGTGGCCATTTTTCCCCATCAGAGAGAGAATATTGGGGCCAAGCCATAGTGCAGAAAAAAATGAGCCACCTCTTTTTCAGGGTTTGTGGGTCAAATTTGTCCCAATGGCTTAGGATGCATTTCAAGGGTGAGCCTGTTGATGCCTGTTTCCTATCTGAAAGACAAAACTGCCCACAGTTTTGGTTTGTTTTGTTTCTCCCCCTGCTCAAGAACCCACAACAGTCCCTGGACCCTGCTGATCAGAATAGTTGCACTCACCAACGCGGCAGCAGAAACAACCCCTGCCCAAGAGCCTGCAAAGGTCCCTGGACCCTGCTGATCGGAATAGTTGCGCTCACTGACGCAGCAGCAGAAACACTAGTTTTCCTCCCAGACCACAAGGAGGACCAAGGAAGGTCGGATTTAGTGGCCCCTATTGATGCATTCTTGAAAACCTGCACCCTTGCCTGTCCTCCTAGACCACAGAAGGACCAAGAAAAATCAGATTTAGTGGCCCTTACCGACGCATTCTCAAAAACCTGTTAGAGTCCTAAGCATTCTCCTGTTAGTATTGGGACCTTACCCATGTCCTATAAAGATGTTATGCCCCAAAAATGAAGTGGAGGGCCATACCCTGGGGGAGGGAAGGGATTCTCCAGGGTTGGAAGAGTGACACCTTTTGTCCTCACTTATATGAATAGGAAGGATACAATTTCTGAGGCTCCCCATATCCTAGCTTCAGGAATAGCTTTTGTTAGTCTGAGGAAGGATCCTACAATTCCAGGTAGTCCCCCCTACAATGGGGCTTTGGGCAAAAATTATGTCTTTCTGACTGGTGAGCCCGGGTGCCTAAAGAAGGGAATAGAGTCCTAGAGTTTATAATAGAAATCATTCTTATAGGAGAAACTAGAAAAGCACTAGAGACAGTGAGTGATTTTTAGAAGTGGGACTAGCCTCAGAGAAGAGAGGTGAGAGGAAGTTTGTTTGGCAGGCATTAGGAACCAGGAGGCAAGGGTCAGGGTAGATAGAAGAGATGGGCGAGTCTTGCTTGGGCGACATGACTTTGAGAGTTCTGCGCATGGCTGCAGGGTCAATCAACTTGTTGTCAGGACCCCAGAGCTGAATGGCTTTCCTCTCTGTCGACCCTCAGCTCAGCCCAGAAGTACAGGAAAAGCAGAAGTCGGTTCCAGGTAAACCAATGCTCCCAACTCTGAAGAGTTGGGGGTTGTTAGCCCTTTCCCAGAAAGCCTGACACCCGTGTCTTTATTCTGCCGGCCGCACTAGTCGCTTTTAACTGGCTGACAGGTGCCCAGTATTTAGCCCCTGAATTCTAAGGAAAAATAGGACAGAATAGCAAGCAAAAGGGGTCCGATGGTACTCACCACTTGGTGATAGGCGATAGTCTCACCGCTTGGCAATAGGTGACAGTCTCACCACTCGGCGATAGGTGATAGTCCCATCTGGGTCACCAAAATGTGTCCAAAATTGATGGGTTCTTGGTCTCGCTAACTTCAAGAATGAAGCTGCGGACCCTCACAGTGAGTATTATAGTTCTTAAAGATGGTGTGTCCGGAGTTTGTTCCTTCAGATGTTCAGATATGCACAGAGTTTTTTCCTTCTGGTGGGTTTGTGGTCTCGCTGACTTCAGGAGTGAAGCTGCAGACCTTTGCGGTGAGTGTCACAGCTCTTAAAAGCAGCGCATCTGGAGTTGTTCATTCCTTCCAGTGGATTCACGGTCTTGCTGGCTTCAGGAGTGAAGCTGCAGACCTTCACGGTGAGTGTTACAGCTCTTAAAGGTGGCGCGGACTCAAAAGAGTGAGTAGCAGCAAGATTTATTGCAAAGAGTGAAAGAACAAAGCTTCCACAGCGTGGAAGGGGACCTGAGCAGGTTGACACAGCTGGCTCCGGCAGCCTGCTTTTATTCCTTTATCTGGCCCCACCCACATCCTGCTGATTGGTCCATTTTACACAGAGCTGATTGGTCCGTTTTACAGAGAGCTGATTGGTCCATTTTGACAGAGTGCTGATTGGTGCATTTACAATCCCTGAGCTAGACATAGAGTGCTGATTGGTGCATTTACAATCCTCTAGCTAGACATAAAAGTTCACCAAGTCCCCACCAGATTAGCTAGATACAGAGTGCTGACTGGTGCATCCACAAACCCTGAGCTACACACAGAGTACTGACTGGTGCATATACAATCCTCCAGTTAGATATAAAAGTTCTCCAAGTCCCCACAGGACTCAGGAGCCCAGCTGGCTTGGCCTAGTGGATCCCATGCTGGGGCCACAGGCAGAGCTGCCCATCAGTCCTGCACGGTGTGCCTACATTCAGCCCTTGGGTGGTGGATGGGACCAGGTGCCGTGAAGCAGGGGGCGGCACCCGTGGAGGAGGCTCGGGCTGTGTGGGAGCCCACCGGGGGTTGGGAGTCTCAGGCACAGTAGGCTGCAGGTCCTGAGCCCTGCCCCGTGGGGAGGTGGCTGAGGCCCAGTGAGAATTTGAGCACAGCGCAGGTGGTCTGGCAGTGCCGGGGGACCCAGCGCACCCTCCACAGCTGCTGGCCGGGGTGCTAAGCCCCTCACTGCCCAGGGCTGGCAGTGCCAGCTGGCCACTCCGAGTGTGGGGCCCGCTAAGCCTGTGCCCACCTGGAACTTGCGCTGGCCCGCGAGTGCCGCACACAGCCCCAGTTCCCACCCATGCCTCTCCCACCACACCTCCCCACAAGCAGAGGGAGCCAGCTCCGGCCTCAGGCAGCCCAGAGAGGGGCTCCCACAGTGCAGTGGCAGGCTGAAGGGCTCCTCAAGCGTGGCCAGAGTGGACACCGAGGCCAAGGAGGCACTGAGAGCGCATGAGGGCTGCTAGCACATTGTCACCTCTCACAATCTTCCTTTATTTCATTTATTTTTAAATCTTTTTTTTTTTTTTTGAGATGGAGTCTCACTCTGTTGCCCAGGCTGGAGTGCAGTGGCACAGTCTTGGCTCACTGCAACCTCCACCTTGGGTTCAAGTGATTCTCCTGTATCAGCCTCCTGAGTAGCTGGAATTTACAAGCATGTGCCACCACACCTGGCTAATTTTTTTTTTGTATTTTAGTAAGGATTGGATTTCACCATGTTTGCCAGGCTGGTCTCAAACTCCTGACCTCAAGTGATCCACCCACCTCAGCCTCCCAAAGTGCTGGGATTACAGGTGTGAGCCACTGCACCCAGCTTACCTTTAAATCTTTAACCTATTTAGAATATAGTTTAGATGGAGTCATAACATAGGAATCTAACTTTATTTTGTTTCTAGTTATAACACAACAGTTAATTAACTTTTTCATTGTTTTGCTATTGATTTAAAATATCACCTTTATCATAAATTGGGCCCCTAAAGGCAATATTATCAAGGCAAAGTTGAGCACAAAAGAAACCTACACACAGAAGGGGATAGAAAGGAGATTTGCTAATTTGACCTTCACACTAGATGGAGAAAATCTCTGCTAAAAATTCATAACCACAAACCAGGACTTACATGAATGTGTAGCCTGAGTTCATGGTACTTAAAAAAAAAATCAACCAACTCTCAAGCAGAAAATGTATTTCAAAGTGGCCCTGGGTTACTTGTATGCCAAGTAAGTAGCAGAGGCAAACATAAATTTTCTCTGGACAACAATAATTTCAACTCATGCCTCAAGAACTTCCACAATAAAGTTCTAAGAAACATGAAATAAGCAAATTTAAAAATCACAAAACACAAGGAAATCAGGTGCCATAAATAAAAGAGAATCACACATACAAAGATTTCAGATATTGAAATTATCAGACATAGAGTATGAACAACTATGTTGGCTGGGGGCAGTGGCTCATGCCTGTAATCCCAGCACTTTGGGAGGCCAAGGTGGGAAGATCACTTGAAGCCAGGAGTTCAAGACCAGCTTGGGCAACATGGTGCGATCCTGTCTCTAACTAAAATAAAAAACCTACCCAAGCATGATGGCATGTGCCTGCAGTCCTAGCTACTCAGGAGGCTCTCTTCAGCCCAGGAGTTTGAGGCTGCAGTGAGCTATAATCATACCACCACACTCCAGCTCAGGCAACAGGGTGAGACCCTGTCTCTAAAAAGAAAAAAAAAAATATGTTTAATATGTTTATACACAAAAAAAGAAATTGAAAATAATAAGCAAGGAAATGAGAGACTATATAAAGTAACCAGATTTGAAAAAGCATTAACTAGAAATTTTAGTTCAATACAATAAATAAAATTAAAAATTCAATGGAAAAATTAAGTGGAGGATTAAACAGAACCAAAGACAGAATTAGTGAACTGGAAGATAGATATCTGAAGACAATGAGAAAGAGATAAAAATATTAAAAAGTGGCCGGGCCTGGTGGCTCATGCCTGTAAGTCCAGCACTTTGGGAGGCCGAGGTGGGTGGATCACTTGAGGTCAGGAGTTCAAGGCTAGCCTGGCCAACGTGGTGAAACCCTATCTCTACTAAAAATACAAAAAATTAGCAGGGCGTGGTGGTAGGCACCTGTAATCCCAGCCACTCGGGAGGCTGAGACAGGAGAATAGCTTGAACCTGGGAGATGGAGGTTGCAGTGAGCCAAGATTGCACTACTGCACTCCAGCCTGGGCGACAGAGCAAGACTCTATCTATCTATCATCTATCTATCTATCTATCTATCTATCTATCTATCATCTATCTATCTAAAAGTTATTAAAAGACAGACAACAGAGTGAGGTCTAACAAACGTTTTATGATATTCCACAAGTAGACAAATATTCAATGTTTTAGAATTGAACTGGTAAAAATTATTAATAGGTATTAATCTGCATACCTAGCAAGATCAGTGTCTCCCAAGCAGGATAAATTAGAAATATTTCCACAAACAGGATAAATTAGAAGGATTTCCACACTATTTTAAGATCTTAGAAGCAAAGAGAAAAGCAGATGACCTATCAAAAAAATGAAAAAATGGTAATTCTCTGGGCATGGTGGCTCACACCTATAATCCCAGCACTTTGGGAGGCTGAGGCAGGCAGATCACCTGAGGTCAGGAGTTCGAGACCAGCCTGACCAACATGGAGAAATCCCGTCTCTACTAAAAATACAAAAAAATTAGCCGGGCGTAGGGGCACATGCCTGTAATCCCAGCTGCTCAGGAGGCTGAGGCAGGAGAATCGCTTGAACCCGGGAGGTGGAGGTTGCGGTGAGCCAAGATCATGCCATTGCACTCCAGCCTGGGCAACAAAAGTGAAACTCAGTATCAAAAATAAATAAATAAATAAAAATAAAAAATAAAAAAAGGTAATTAGACTGAGGATTTACTTGTCAACAACAACAATTTAAGGCTCAAGACAATGGCATGATATCTTCAATGTGCTAAGAGAAAATAAATGTCAACCTAGAATTATCTGCCCAGTGAAAAGATCTTTCAAGAAAGAAAGCAGAATTAAAAAAAAGAATTACTACAAAGGTAAAGGTTAGGCTGTGTCCCCACTGAAACCACTTGAATGTATTTCATAACCCATGTGTCATGGAGGACGCTCACGCCTGTAATCCCAGCACTTTGGGAGGCCGACGCAGGTAGATCACGAGGTCAGGAGATCGAGACCAGCCTGGCCAACATGGCGAAACCTTGTCTCTACTAAAAATACAAAAATTAGCTAGGCGTGGTGGCCACACGCCTGTAGTCCCAGCTACTTGGGAGGCTGAGGTGGGAGAACTGCTTGAACCTGGGAGGCAGAGGTTGCAGTGAGTCAAGATCATGCCACTACACTCCAGCCTGGGCAACAGAGCAGACTGTGTCTCAAAACAAAAACAACAAAAAAGAAAATTCTAAAGTATGGGCTGGGCGTGGTGGCTCTTGCCTGTAATCCCAGCACTTTGGGAGGCCAAGGTGGGCAGATGACCTGATGTCAAGAGTTCTAGACCAGCCTGGCCACTGTGGTGAAACCCCATCTCTACTAAAAATACAAAAACTAGCCAGGTACGGTGGTGCATGCCTGTAGTCCCAGTAACTCAGGAGGCTGAGCCAGGAGAATCGCTTGAAGCAGGGAGGTGGAGGTTGCAGTGAGCCAAGATCGTGCCACTGCACTCCAGCCTGGGCGATAGAGCGAGACTCCATCTCAAAAAAACCCGAAAACCAAAACCAAAAAACAACATGGAATGAGTAGAAGAGGAAGGATGATATAAACATCAATTAGTGCTAACTAGTTTCAGAAAAGAAAATGGATTGTAGCAGCCACCCATGGTCTCTTTCTTGCCTTGTTATTAAAATACTATATATATGTATATATATATATATTTTTTTTTTTTTTTTGAGATGGAGCCTCGTTCTGTCACCC
>NW_026652958.1:0-19257 GCF_009828535.3 Hylobates moloch
TTTCCCACTATAGGCCCCTTAGCGTTCCAAATGTCCGCTTTCAGTTTCTACAGAAAGTTTCAGAACTTCTCAATCAAAAGTAAGGTTCAAATCTATTAGTCGAATGCACAGAACAAAAAGAAGTTTGGCAGAATGATTCTGTGTAGTTTTTATTTCAAGATATTCCTTTTTCCACTATAGGCCGCTTAGTGCTCCGATTGTCCACTTGCAGTTTCTACAGAAAGAGTGTTTCAAAACTCCTCAATCAAAAGTAAGGTTCAACTCTGCTAGTTGAATGCACAGATCAGAAACAAGTTTGGCAGAATGATTCTGTGCAGTTTTTCTTTGAAGTTATTACTTTTTCCACCATGGGCCGCTTGGCTCTCCGAATATCTGCTTGCAGTTTCTACAGAAAGAGAGTTTCAGAGCTTTACAATCAATAGTATGGTTCAACACTGTCAGTTGAATGCACAGAACAGAAAGAAGTTTGGCAGAATTATTCTGTGTAGTTTTTATTTCAAGATATTCCTTTTTCCACTGTTGGCCCCTTAGCGCTCCAAATGTCCACTTGCAGTTTCTACAGAAAGAGTGTTTCGAAACTCCTCAATCAAAAGTAAGGTTCACCTCTGCTAGGTGAATGCACACATAAGAAATAAGTTTCACAGAATGCTTCTGTGTAGTTTTAATTTGAAGACATACCTTTTTCAACTATAGGCCCTTTAGTGCTCCGAATGTCCGCTTGCAGATTCTACAGAAAGTGTGTTTCAGAAATTCTCAATCAAAAGTAAGGTTCAAGTCCGTTAGTTGAATGCACAGAACAGAAAGAAGTTTGGCGGAATGATTCTGTGTAGTGTTTATTTGAAGATGTTCCTTTTACCACTATAGGCTCCATAGTTTTCCAAATGTCCGCTTGCAGTTTATACAGAAAGAGAGTTTCAGAACTTCTCATCCAAGAATAAGGTTTAACTCTGTTAGTTGAATGCACAGAACAGAAAGAAGTTTGGCAGAATGATTCTGTGTAGTTTTCATTTCAAGTCATTCCTTTTTCCACTGTAGGCCACATAGTGCGTCGAATGTCCACTTGCAGATTCTACAGAAAGAGTGTTTCAAAACTCCTCAACCAAAAGTAAGGCTCCACACTGCTAGTTGAATGCACAGATCAGAAAGAAGTTTGGCAGAATGATTCTGTGTAGTATTTATTCAAGATATAACTTTTTCCACTATAGGCCCCTTAGCCCTAAGAATGTACCCTTGCAGTTTCTAGGGAAAGAGGGTTTCAAAAGTCCTCAATCAGCAGTAAGCCTCAACTCTCCTAGGTGAATGCACAGAATGGAAAGAAGTTTGGCAGAATGATGCTGTGTAGTTGTTATTTGAAGATGTTCCTTTTTCCACTGTAGGCCCCTTAGCGCTCTGAATGTCCGCTTGCAGTTTTTACAGAAAGAGAGTTTCACAACTTCTCAATAAAAAGTAAAGTTCAACTCTGCTTGTTGAATGCACAGATTAGAAAGAAGTTCCGCAGAATGCTTCTGTGTAGTTGTTATTTAAGATGTCCCTTTTTCCACTATAGGCCCCTTAGCGCTCCGCATGTCCCCTTGCAGTTTCTACAGAGAGTTTCGCAACTTCTCAATCAAAAGTAATGTTCAACTCTGCTACTTGAATGCACAGATCAGAAAGAAGTTTCGCAGAATGCTTCTGTGTACTTATTATTTGAAGATGTTCCTTTTTCCACTAGAGGCCCCTTAGCGCTCCAAATGTCCGCTTGCAGTTTCTACAGAAAGAGAATTTCAGAACTTCTCAATCAAAAGTAAGGTTCAACTCTGTTAGTTGAATGCACAGAACAGAAAAAAGTTTGGCAGAATGATTTTGTGTAGTTTTTATTTCAAGATATTTCTTTTTCCACTATAGGCCCCTTAGTGCTCTGAATGTCCCCTTGCATTTTCTACAGAAAGAGTATTTCAGAATTTCTCAATCAACAATAAGTTTCACCTCTGTTAGTTGAATGCACAGAACAGAAAGTAGTTTCGCAGAATGATTCTGTGTAATTTTTATTTGAAGTTATACCTTTTTCCTCTATAGCACCATTAGAGCTCCGAATGTCCGCTTGCAGTTTCTACAGAAAGAGAGTTTCAGAAATTCTCTATGAAAAGTAAGTTTCAACTCTCTTAGTGGAATGCACAGAACAGAAAGAAGTTTGGCAGAATGCTTCTGTGTAGTTTTTATTAGAAGATATACCTTTTTCCACTATAGGCCCCTTAGGGCTCTGAATGTCCGCTTGCAGTTTCTACAGAAAGAGAGTTTCAGAACTTCTCAAGCAAAAGTGAGATTCAACTCTGCTAGCTGAATGCACAGATCAGAAAGAAGTTTCGCAGAATGCTTCTGTGTAGTTTTTATTTTAAGATGTTCCTTTTTCCACTAGAGGCCCTTTAGCGCTCAAATGTCCACTTGCGGTTTCTACGGAAGGAGAGTCTCAGAACTTCTGAATCAAAAGTAAGGTTCAACACTGTTACTTGAATGCACAGAACAGAAAGAAGTTTGGCAGAATGATTCTGTGTAGTTTTTATTTCAAGATATTCCTTTTTCCTCTATTGGCCCTTTAGCGCTCCAAATATCCGCTTTCAGTTTCTACAGAAAGAGAGATTCAGAACTTCTCAATCAAAAGTGTGGATCAACTCAGTTGAAAGCACAGAACAGAAAGAAGTTTGGCAGAATGCTTCTCTGTAGTTTTTATTTGATGCTATATATTTTTCCACTATTGGCCCCTTAGTGCTCCAAATGTCCGCTTGCAGTTTCTACAGAAAGAGAGTTTCAGAACTTCTCAATCAAAAGTAAGGTTCAACTCTGTTAATTGAATGTGCAGATCAGAAAGAATTTTCCCAGCATGCTACTCTGTAGTTTCTCTTTGAAGATATTCCTTTTTCCACTATAGGCCCCTTAGCTCTCCGAGTGTTCGCTTGCTGTTTGTATAGAAAGAGAGTTTCAGAACTTCTCAATGAAAAGTAAGGTTCAACTGTGTTAGTTGAATGCACAGATCAGAAAGAAGTTTCCCAGAATGCTTCTGTGTACTTTCTATTTGAAGATATTCCTTTTTCCACTACTGGCCCCATAGTGCTCGGTGTGTCCGCTTCCTGTTTGTACAAAAAGAGAGTTTCAGAGCTTCTCAATGAAAAGTAATGTTCAATTCTGTTTGTTGAAGGCACAGAGCAGAAAGTAGTTTGCAGAATGATTCTGTGGACTTGTTATTTGAAGATATTCCTTTTTCCACTATAGACACCTTAGCGCTCTGAATGACCACTTGCACTTTCTACAGAAAGAGAGTTTCACAACTTCTCAATCAAAAGTAAGGTTCAACTCTGCTAGTTGATTGCATATATAAGAAATAAGTTTCGCAGAATGCTTCTGTGTAGTTTTTATTTGAAATAATCCTTTTTGCACTATAGGCCCATAAGCGCTCCGAATGTCCGCTTGTAGTTAATACAGAAAGAGTGTTTCAGAACTTCTCATTCAAAAGTAAGGTGCAACTCTGTTAGTTGAATGCACAGAACAGAAAGAAGTTTGGCAGAATTATTCTTTGTAATTTTTATTTGACGATATACATTTTTCCACTACTGGCCCATTAGTGCTCCGAATGTCCGCTTGCAATTTCTACAGAAAGAGTGTTTCAGAACTTCTCAATCAACAGTAAGGTTCAACTCTGTTAGTTGAATGCACAGAACAGAAAGAAGTTTGGCAGAATGATTCTGTGTAGTTTTTATTCGAAGTTATAACTTTTTCCACTATAGGCTCCTTAGTGCTCCGAATATCCGCTGGCAGTTTCTACAGAAAGAGTGTTTCAGAACCTCTCAATCAACAGTAATGTTCAACTCTGTTAGTTGAATGCACAGAGCAGAAAGAAGTTTGGCAGAATGCTTCTGTGTAGTTCTTATTTGAAGATACTCCTTTTTCCACTATAGGGGGCTTAGCGCTCCGAATGTCCCGTTTCACTTTCTACAGAAAGAGAGATTTAGAACTTCCCAATTAAAAGAAAGTTTCAACTCTGTCAGTTGAATGCACAGAACAGAAAGAAATTTGGCAGAATTATTCTGTGTAGTTTTTATTTCAAGATATTCCCTTTTCCACTATCCTCGCTTAGCGCTCTGGATGTCCCCTTGCAGTTTACACAGAAAGAGTGTTTCAAAACTCCTCAATCAAAAATAAGGGTCAACTCTGCTAGTTGAATGCACAGATGAGAAAGAAGTTTCACAGAATGATTCTGTGTAGTTTTTATATGAAGCTATTACTTTTTCCACTGTTGGCCACTTAACGAACGGAATGTCCGCTTGCAGTTTCTACAGAAAGTGTCTTTCAGAACTTCTCAATCAACAGTAAGGTTGAACTCTGTTAGTTGAATGGACAGAACCAAAAGACGTCTGGCAGAGTGATTCTGTGTAGTTTTTATTTGAAGATATGTCTTTTTCCACTATAGGCCCCTTAGCGCTCCAAATGTCCGCTTGCAGTTTCTACAGAAAGAGAGTTTCAGAACTTCTCAATCAAAAGTATGGTTCAACTCTGTTAGTTGAATGCACAGAAGAGAAAGAAGTTTGGCAGAATGCTTCTGTGTAGTTTTAATTTGAAGACGTTCCTTTTTCCACCGTAGGCCCCTTAGCGCTCTGAATGTCGGCTTGCAGTTTCTACAGAAAGAGAGTTTCACAACTTCTCAATCAAAAGTAAGCTTCAAATCTCCTAGTTGAATGCACAGATCAGAAAGAGGTTTTGCAGAATGCTTCTGTGTAGTTTTTATTTGAAGATGTACCTTTTTCCACAATAGGCACATTACCGCTCCAAATGTCCACTTGCAGTTTCTACAGAAAGAGAGTTTCATAACTTCTCAATCAAAAGTAAGGTTCAACTCTGCTAGTTGAATGCACAGATCAGAAAGAAGTTTCGCAGAATGCTTCTGTGTAGTTTTTAGTTGAAGATGTTCCTTTTTCCATTAAAGGCCCCTTAGCGCTCCAAATGTACCCTTGCGGTTTCTACAGAAAGAGAGTTTCAGAACTTCTCAATCAAAAGTAAGTTTCAACTCTGTTAGTGGAATGCAAAGAACAGAAGGACGTTTGGCAGAGTGCTTCTGTGTAGTTTTTATTTGAAGATATTCCTTTTTCCAATATAATCCCCTTAGTGCTCCGAATGTCCACTTGCAGTTTTTACAGAAAGAGTGTTTCAAAACTCCTCAATCAAAAGTAAGGTTCAACTCTGCCGGTTGAATGCACAGATCAGAAAGTAGTTTTACAGAATGCTTCTCTGTAGTTTTAGTTTGAAGATATTCCTTTTTCCACTATAGGCCCCTTAGTCCTCCGAATGTCCGCTTGCAGTTCCTACATAAAGAGTGTTTCAGAACTTCTCAATCAACAGTAAGGTTCAATCCTGTTAGTTGAATGCACAGAACAGAAAGAAGTTTTCCAGAATGATTCTCTGTAGTTTTTATTTCTAGATATCCCTTTTTCCACTATAGGCCCCTTATCGCTCCGAGAGTCCCCTTGCAGTATCTACAGAAAGAGTGTTTCAAAACTCTTCAATCAAAAGAATCGTTCAGCTCCACTAGTTGAATGCAAGGATCAGAAAGTAGTTTCGCAGAATGCTTCTGTGTAGTACTTATTTGAAGATATTCCTTTTTCCACAATAGGCCCCTTAGCGCTCGGAATATCCGCTTGCAGTATCTACAGAAAGAGAGTTTCAGAGCTTCTCAATCAAAAGTAAAGTTCAAGTCCGTTAGTTGAATGCACAGAACGGAAAGAAGTTTGGCAGAATGATTCTGTGTAGTTTTTATTTGAAGATATTCCTTTTTCCAATATAGGCCCCTTAGCCCTCCGAATGTACCCTTGCAGTTTCTACAGAAAGAGTGTTTCCAAAGGCCTCAATCAAAAGTAAGCTTCAACTCTCCTAGGTGAATGCACAGACCAGAAAAAAGTTTCACAGAATGCTTCTGTGTAGTTTTAATTTGAAGATATTTCTTTATCCACTTTAGGCCACTAATTGCTCCGAATATCTGCTTGCAGTTTCTACTGAAAGAGTGTTTCATAACTTCTCAATCAACAGTAAGGTTCAATCCTGTTAGGTGAATGCACAGAACAGAAAGAAGTTTGGCAGAATGATTCTGTGTAGTTTTTATTTGAAGATATTCCTTTTTACACTGTAGGCCACTTAACGCCCGGAATGTCGGCTGGCAGTTTCTACAAAAAGAGTGTTTCAGAACTTCTCAATCAACAGTAAGGTTCAACTGTGTTAGTTGAATGCACAGAATAGAAAGAAGATTGGCAGAATGATTCGGTTTAGTTTTTAGAAGAAGATATTCCTTTTTCCACTATAGACCCCTTAGCGCTCCGAATGTCCCCGTGCAGTTTCTACAGAAAGAGTGTTTCAAAACTCCTCAATCAAAAGTAAAGTTCAACTATGCTAGTTGAATTCACAGAACAGAAAGAAGTTTGCAGAATCCTTCTGTGTAGTTTTTTTTGAAGATATTCCTTTTTCCACTATAGGCCCCTTAGCGCTCCGAATTTCCCATAGCAGTTTCTACAGAGAGAGAGTTTCACAACTTCTCAATCAAAAGTAAGGTTCTACTCTGCTAAATGAATGCAGAGAAGAGAAAGAATTTTGTTAGAATGATTCTGTGTAGTTTTTTTTTTGAAGATATTACTTTTTCCACTACAGACCTCTTAGTGTTCAGAATGTCCCCTTGCAGTTTTTACAAAAGAGTGTTTCAAAACTCCTCAATCAAAAGTAAGGTTCAACTCTGCTAGTTGAATGCACAGATCAGAAAGAAGTTTCGCAGAATGCCTCTGTGCAGTTTTTATTTGAAGATATTCTTTGTCCACTATAGGACCCTTAGGCCTCCGAGTGTCCGCTTGCAGTTTCTACAGAAAGAAAGTTACAGAACTTCTCAATCGAAAGTAAGTTTCAATTCTCTTAGTTGAGTGCACAGGACAGAAAGAAGTTTGGCAGAATGCTGCTGTGTAGTTTTTATTTGAAGATATACCTTTTTCCACTATAATCCCCTTAGCGCTCCAAATGTCCACATGCAGTTTCTACAGAAAGAGAGTTTCACAACTTCTCAATGTATAGTAAGGTTTAACTATGCTAGTTGAATGCAAAGATCAGAAAGACGTTTTGCAGAATACTTCTGTGTAGTTTTTATTTGAAGATGTTACTTTTTCCACTATTGGCCCCATAGGGCTCCGAATTTCCTCTTGCAGTTTCTATAGAAAGAGTGTTTCAGAACTTCTCAATCAACAGTAGGTTGGAACTCTTTTAGTTGAATGCACAGAACAGAAAGGACTTTGGCAGAATGATTATGTTTAGTTGTTATTTGAAGATATTCCTTTTTCCACTAAAAGCCCTTTAGTGCTCTGAATATCTACTTGCAGTTTTTACACAAAGAGTGTTTCAAAACTCCTCAATCAAAAGTAAGGTTCAACTCTGCTAGTAGAATACACAGACCAGAAAGTAGTTTCACAGAATGCTTCTGTGTAGTTTTAATTTGAAGATATTCCTTTTTCCACTATAGGCCCCTTAGCGCTCTGAATGTCCCCTTGCAGTTTCTACAGAAAGAGTGTTTCAAAACTCCTGAATCAAAAGTATCGTTCATCTCTGCTAGTTGAATGCACAGATCAGAAAGAAGTTTCGCAGAATGCTTCTGTGAAGTTCTTATATGAAGATATTCCTTTTTCCACCATAGGCCCCTGAGCGCTCGGAATATCTGCTTGCAGTATCTACAGAAAGAGAGTTTCAGAGCTTCTCAATCAAAAGTAAGGTTCAACTCTGTCAGTTGAATGCACAGAACAGAAAGAAGTTTGGCAGAATGATTCTGTGTAGTTTTTTTGCAGATATTCCTTTTTCCACTATAGGCCCCTTAGCGCTCCGAATGTCCCCGTGCAGTTCCTACAGAAAGAGTGTTTCAAAACTCCTCAATCAAAAGTCAGGTTCAACTCTGCTAGGTGAATGCACAGATGAGAAAGAAGTTTCGCAGAATGCTTCTGTGTAGCGTTTAATTCAAGATATTACTTTTTAGACTACAGGCCCCTTAGCGCTCCGAATGTCCGCTTGCACTTTCTACAAAAGAGTGTTTCAAAACTCCTCAATCAAAAGTAAGTTTCCACTCTGCTAGTTGAATGCACAGATCAGAAAGAAGTTTCATAGAATGCTACTGTGCAGTTTTTATTTGAAGATATTCCTTTTTCCACTATAGGCCCCTTAGTGCTCCGAATCTCCGCTTGCACTTTCAACGCAAAGAGTGTTTCAGAACTTAACAATCAACAGTAAGGTTCAACTCTGTCAGTTGAATGGACAGAACAGAAAGAAGTTTGGCAGAATGCTTCTGTGTAGTTGTTATTTGAAGATGTTCCTTTTTCCACTGTAGGCCCCTTAGCGCTCCGAATGTCCCCTTGCAGTTTCTACAGAAAGAGTGTTTCAAAACTCTTCAGTCAAAAGTAATGTTCACCTCTGCTCGGTGAATGCACAGATCAGAAAGAAGTTTCGAAGAATGCTTCTCTCTGGTTTTAATTTGTAGATATTCCTTTTTGCACTACAGGCCCCTTTGTGCTCCGAATGTCCGCTTGCAGTTTCTACAGAAAGACTGTTTCAGAACTTCTCAATCAACAGTAAGGTTCAACTCTGTTAGTTGAATGCACAGAACAGTAAGAAGTTTGGAAGAATGATTCTGTGTAATTTTTATTTGAAGATATTCCTTTTTCCACTATAGGCCACTGAACGCCCGAAATGTCCACGTGCATTTTCTACAGAAAGAGTGTTTCAAAACTTCTCAATCAACTGTAAGGTTTAACTCTGTTAGTTGAATGCACAGAACACAAAGAATTTTGGCAGAATGATTCTGTGTAGTTTTTATTTCAAGATATTCCTTTTTCCACTACAGACCCCTTAGCGCTCCGAATGTCCCCAAGCAGTTCCTACAGAAAGAGTGTTTCAAAACTCCTCAATCAAAAGTAAGGTTCAACTCTGCCAGTTGAATGCACAGATCAGAGTGAAGTTTCGCACAATGCTTCTGTGTAGTTTTATTTGAAGATATTCCTTTTTCCACTATAGGCCCCTTAGAGCTCGAAATGTCCGCTTGCAGTTTCTGCAGAAAGAGAGTTTCAGAACTTCTCAATCAAAAGTAAGTTTCAACTCTGTTAGTGGAATGCAAAGAACAGAAGGAAGTTTGGCAGAATTATTCTGTCTAGTTTTTATTTCAAGATATTCCATTTTCCACTATAGGCCCATTAGCGGTCCGAATGTCCCCCTGCAGTTTCTACAGAAGGAGTGTTTCAAAACTCCTCAATCAAAAGTAAGGTTCAACTCTGCTAGTTGAATGAACAGATCAGAAAGAAGTTTCACAGAATGCTTCTCTGTAGGTTCAATTTGAAGTTATTCCTTTTTCCACTATTGGCCCCTTAGAGCTCCGAATGTCCACTTGCAGTTTCTACAGAAAGAGTGTTTCACAACTTCTCAAACAACAGTAGGGCTCAACTCTGTTATTGAATGCACAGAACAGAAAGAAGCTTGGCAGAATGATTCTGTGCAGTTGTAACTTGAAGATAGGCCTTTTTCCACTATAGGCCCCTTAGTGGTCCGAATGTCCCCATGCAGTTCCTAAAGAAAGACTGTTTCAAAACTCCTCAATCAAAAGTAAGGTTCACCTCTGCTAGTTGAATGAACTGATCGGAAAGAAGTTTCACAGAATTCTTCTCTGTAGGTTCAATTTGAAGTTATTCCTTTTTCCATTATTGGCCCCTTAGAGCTCCGAATGTCCGCTTGCAGTTTCTACAGAAAGAGTGTTTCAGAACTTCTCAAACAACAGTACAGTTCAACTCTGTTATTGAATGCACAGAACAGAAAGAAGCTTGGCAGAATGATTCTGTGCAGTTGTAACTTGAAGATAGGCCTTTTTCCACTATAGGCCCCTTAGTGGTCCAAATGTCCACTTGCAGTTTGTACACAAAGAGTGTTTCAAAACTCCTCAATCAAATGTAAGGTTCAACTCTGCTAGTTGAATGCACAGACCAGAAAAAAGTTTCACAGAATGCTTCTGTTTAGTTTTAATTTGAAGATATTTCTTTATCCACTTTAGGCCACAAAATGCTCCGAATATCCGCTTGCAGTTTCTACTGAAAGAGGGTTTCATAACTTCTCAATCAACAGTAAGGTTCAACACTGTTAGTTGAATGCACAGAAGAGAAGGAAGTTTGGCAGAATGATTCTGTGTAGTTTTTATTTGAAGATATTCCTTTTTCCACTATAGGCCACTTAACGCCCGGAATGTCGGCTGGCAGTTTCTACAGAAAGAGTGTTTCAGAACTTCTCAATCAGCAGTAAGGTTCAACTATGCTAGTTGAATTCACAGAACAGAAAGAAGTTTGGCAGAATGCTTCTGTGTAGTTTTTTTTGAAGATATATTTTTTCCACTATGGGCCCCTTAGGGCTCCGAATTTCCGATAGCAGTTTCTACAGAAAGAGAGTTTCACAACTTCTCAATGAAAGGTAAGGTTCTACTCTGCTAGTTGAATGCAGAGAAGAGAAAGAATTTTGGTAGAATGATTCTGTGTAGTTTTTTATTGAAATATTCCTTTTCCCACTATAGACCTCTTAGCGTTCAGAATTTCCCCTTGCAGTTTTTACAAAAGAGTGTTTCAAAACTCCTCAATCAAAAGTAAGGTTCAACTCTGACAGTTGTATACACAGATCAGAAAGAAGTTTCGCAGAATGCTTCTGTGCAGTTTTTATTTGAAGATATTCCTTTGTCCACTATAGGCCCCTTAGGCCTCCAAGTGTCTGCTTTCAGTTTCTACAGAAACAGAGTTTCAGAGCTTGTCAATCAAAAGTAAGGTTCAACTCTATTAGTTGAATGCACAGACCAGAAAGAAGTTTCACAGAATGCTTCTGTGTAGTTTTTATTTGAAGATATTCCTTTTTCCACTATAGGCCCCTTAGTGCTCCGAATGTCCCCGTGCAGTTTCTACAGAAAGAGAGTTACAGAACTTCTCAATGAAAAGTAAGGTTCAACTCTGTTAGTTGAAGGCACAGAGCAGAAAGAAGTTTGGCAGAATTATTCTGTGGATTTGTTATTTGAAGATATTCCTTTTTCCACTATAGACACCTTAGCGCTCTGAATGTCCACTTGCAGTTTCTACAGAAAGAGAGTTTCACAACTTCTCAATCAAAAGTAAGGTTCAACTCTGCTAGTTGATTGCACATATCAGAAATAAGTTTCGCAGAATGCTTCTGTGTAGTTTTTCTTTGAAATATTCCTTTTTGCACTATAGGCCCCTTAGCGCTCCTAATGTCCACTTGCACTTTCTACAGAAAGAGTGTTTCAAAACTCCTCAATCAAAAGTAAGGTGCAACTCTGCTAGCTGAATGCACAGATCAGAAAGAAGTTTGGCAGAATGATTCTTTGTAGTTTTTATTTGACGATATACATTTTTCCACTACTGGCCAATTGGTGCTCCGAATGTCCGATTGCAATTTCTACAGAAAGAGTGTTTCAGAACTTCTCAATCAACAGTAAGGTTCAACTCTGTTAGTTGAATGCACAGAACAGAAAGACGTTTGGCAGAATGATTCTGTGTAGTTTTTATTTGAAGATATACCTTTTTCCACTATAGGCTCCTTACTTCTCCGAATATCCGCTGGCAGTTTCTACAGAAAGAGTGTTTCAGAACGTCTCAATCAACAGTAATGTTCAACTCTGTTAGTTGAATGCACAGAGCAGAAAGAAATTTGGCAGAATGTTTCTGTGTAGTTCTTATTTGAAGATACTCCTTTTTCCACTATAGGGGGCTTAGCGATCAGAATGTCCCATTGCACTTTCTACGGAAAGAGAGATTCAGAACTTCTCAATCAAAAGAAAGTTTAAACTCTGTCAGTTGAATGCACAGAACACAAAGAAATTTGGCAGAATTATTCTGTGTAGTTTTTATATGAAGATATTACTTTTTCCACTATAGGCCACTTAATGCCCGGAATGTCCGCTTGCAGTTTCTAGAGAAAGAGAGTTACAGAACTTCTCAATCAAAAGTAAGTTTCAACTCTGTTAGTTGAATGGACAGAACCAAAAGAAGTTTGGCAGAATGATTCTGTGTAGTTTTTATTTGAAGATATTTCTTTTTCCCCTATAGGCCCCTTAGCGCTCCAAATGTCCGCTTGCAGTCTCTACAGAAAGAGAGTTTCACAACTGCTCAATCAAAAGTAAGGTTTAAATCTGCTAGTTGAATGCACAGATCAGAAAGAAGTTTCGCAGAAAGCTTCTGTGTAGTTTTTATTTGAAGATGTTTCTTTTTCCACTATGGCCCCTTAGCGCTCAGACTGTCCACTTGCACCTTCTACAGAAAGAGTGTTTCAAAACTCCTGAATCAAAACTAAGCTTCAACTCTGCTAGTTGAATGCACGGATTAGAAAGAAGTTTCACAGAATGCTTCTGTGTAGTATTAATTGAAGATATTCCTTTTAGCACTATAAGCCCCTTAGTCCTCCGAATGTCCACTTGCAGTTTCCACAGAAAAATAGTTTCAGAATTTCTCAATCAAAAGTATGGTTCAGGGCTGGGTGTGGTGGCTCACGCTTGTAATCCCAGAACTTTGGGGGGCCGAGGCGGGTCGATCACGAGGTCAGGAGATCGAGACCACGGTGAAACCCCATCTCTACTAAAAATACGAAAAGGTAGCCGGGCGTGGTGGTGGGCGTCTTTAGTCCCAGCTACTCGGAGAGGCTGAGGCAGGAGAATGGCGTGAACCCGGGAGGCAGAGCTTGCAGTGAGCCGAGATTGCGCCACTGCACTCCAGCCTGGGCGACAGAGCGAGACTCCGTCTAAAAAAAAAAAAATAAAAAATAAAAAGTATGGTTCAACTCTGTTACTTGAAAGAACAAATCAGAAAGCCATTTGGCAGAATGCTTCTGTGTAGTTTTTATTTGAAGATAGTCCTTTTTCCACCATAGGCCCGTTAGTGCTCCGAATGTCCGCTTGTGGTTTCTACAGAAAGAGAGTTTCAGAACTTCTCAATTAAGAGTAAGATTCAACCCTGTTAGTTGAATGAACAGATGAGAAAGAAGTTTTGGAGAATGCTTCTGTGTAGTTTTAATTTGAAGACGTTCCTTTTTCCACTGTAGGCCCCTTAGCGCTCTGAATGTCGGCTTGCAGTTTCTACAGAAAGAGAGGTTCACAACTTCTCAATCAAAAGTAAGGTTCAAATCTGCTAGTTGAATGCACAGATCAGAAAGAGGTTTCGCAGAATGCTTCTGAGTAGTTTTTATTTGAAGATGTAACTTTTTCCACTATAGCCACCTTAGCGCTCCAAATGTCCACTTGCAGTTTCTACAGAAAGAGAGTTTCATAAATTCTCAATCAAAAGTAAGGTTCAACTGTGTTAGTGGAATGCAAAGAAGAGAAGGAAATTTCGCAGAATGCTTCTGTGTAGTTTTTATTTGAAGATATTCCTTTTTCCACTATAATCCCCTTAGTGCTGGGAATGTCCGCTTGCAGTTTCTACAAAAACAGTGTTTCAGAAGTTCTCAAACAACAGTAAGGTTCAACTCTGTTAGTTGAATGCACAGAAGAGAAAGAAGTTTGGCAGAATTATTCTGTGTAGTTTTTAAATGAAGACATTTCTTTTTCCACTATATGCCCCTTAAATCCCGGAATGCCCGCTTGCAGTTTGTACAGAAAGATTGTTTCAGAACTTAACAATCAACAGTAAGGTTCAACACTGTTGAATGCAGAGAACAGAACGAAGTTTGGCAGATTGATTCTGTGTAGTTTTTACTTGAAGATATTCTTTTTTCCACTATAGGCCCCGTAGCGCTCCGAATATCCCCTTGCAGTTACTACAGAAAGAGGGTTTCAAAACTCCTAAATCAAAAGTAAGGTTCAACTCTGCTAGTTGAATGCACAGTTCAGAAAGAAATTCCGAAGAATGCTTCTATCTAATTTTTATTTGAGGATATTCCTTTTTCCACTGTAGGCCCCTTAGCGCTCCGAATGCCGGCCTGCAGTTTGTACCGAAAGAGAGTTTCAGAACTTCTCCATCAACAGTAAGGTTCAACCCTGTCAGTTGAATGCACAGAAGAGAAAGAAGTTTGGCAGAATGATTCTGTGTAGTTTTTATTTGAAGATATTACTTTTTGCACTACAGGCCCCTTAGTGCTCCGAATGTCCCCTTGCAGTTTCTACAGAAATACTGTTTCAAAACTCCTCAATCAAAGGTATGGTTCAACTCTGCTAGTGGAATGCACAGAGAAGAAAGAAGTTTCGCAGGGTGCTTCTGTGTAGTTCTTATTTGAAGATATTCGTTTTTCCACCATAGGCCACTTAGCGCTCGGGATATCAGCTTGCAGTTTCTACAGATAGAGAGTTTCAGAGCTTCTCAATCAAAAGAAAGGTTCAACTCTGTCAGTTGAATGCACAGAACAGAAAGACGTTTGGCAGAATTATTCTGTGTAGTTTTTATTTCAAGATACACCCTTTTCCACTATAGGCCTCTTAGCGCTCCGAATGTCCCCTTGCAGTTTCTACAGAAAGAGTGTTTCAAAACTCTGCAATCAAAAGTAAGGTTCAAATCTGCTAGTTGAATGCACAGATCAGAAAGAAGTTTCACAGAATGCTACCGTGCAGTTTTTATTTGAAGATATTCCTTTTTCCACTATACGCCCCCTAGCGATCCGAATCTCCGCTTGCAGTTTCTACAGAAAGAGTGTTTGAGAACTTCTCAATCAACAGTAAGGTTCAACTCTGTTTGTTGAATGCACAGAACAGAAACAAGTTTGGCAGAATGATTCTGTGTATTTTTATTTGAAGATATTCCTTTTTCCACTATAGGCCACTTAATGCCTGGAATGTCCGCTTGCAGTTTCTACAGAAAGAGTGTTTCAGAACTCCTCAATCAACAGTAAAGTTCAACTCTGTTAGTTGAATGCACAGAACAGAAAGAGTTTTGGCAGAATGATTCTGTGTAGTTTCTATTTGAAGATATTCCTTTTTCCACTATAGAATCCTTAGCGCTCCAAATGTCCCCGTGCAGTTTCTACAGAAGAGTGTTTCAAAACTCCTCAATCAAAAGTAAGGTTCAACTCTACCACTTGAATGCACAGATCAGAAAGAACTTTCGCAGAATGCTTCTGTGCAGTTTTTTTTGAAGATATTCCCTTTTCCACTATAGGCCCCTTAGCCCTCCGAATGTCCGTTTGCAGTTTCTACAGAAAGAGAGTTTCAGAGCTTCTCAATCAAAAGTAAGGTCCAACTCTGTTCGTTGAAGGCACAGATCAGAAAGAAGTTTCTCAGAATGCTTCTGTGTAGTTTTTATTTGAAGATAAATCTTTTCCCACTATAATCCACTTAGCGCTCCGAATGTCCGCATGCAGTTTCTACCGAAAGAGAGTTTCACAACTTCTCAAGCAATAGTAAGGTTCAACTACGGTAGTTGAATGCAAAGATCAGCAAGAAGTTTCGCAGAGTGCTTCTGTGTGGTTTTTATTTGAAGATGTTCTTTTTCCACTCTAGGCCCCATAGCGCTCCGAGTGTCCGCTTGCAGTTTCTACAGAAAGGGTGTTTCAGAACTTCTCATTCAACAGTAGGTTTGAACTCTGTTAGTTGAATGCACAGAACAGAAAGAAGTTTGGCACAAAGATTATGTTTAGTTGTTATTTGAAGGTATTCCTTTTTCCACTCTAAGCCCCTTAGTATTCTGAATGTCCACTTGCAGTTTTTACAGAAAGAGTGTTTCAAAACTCCTCAATCAAAAGTAAGGTTCAACTCTGCTAGTTGAATGCAGAGAAGAGAAAGTAGTTTCACAGAATTCTTCTGTTTAGTTTTAATTTGAAGATATTCCTTTTTCCACTATAGGCCCCTTAGCGCTCTGAATGTCCCCTTGCAGTTTTTACAGAAACTGTGATTCAAAACTCCTCAATCAAAAGTATCGTTCAGCTCTGCTAGTTGAATGCACAGATCAGAAAGAAGTTTTGCAAAATGCTTCTGTGGAGTTCTTATTTGAAGATATTCCTAATTCCACCATAGGCCCCTTAGTGCTCGGATTATCCGCTTGCAGTATCTACAGAAAGAGAGTTTCAGAGCTTCTGAATCAAAACTAATGTTCAACCCTGTTAGTTGAAAGCACAGAACGTAAAGAAGTTTGGCAGAATGATTCCGTGTAGTTTTTATTTCAAGATGTTCCTTTTTCCACTATATGCCCCTTAACGCACGGAATGACCGCTTGCAGTTTCTACAGAAAGAGTGTTGCAAAACTCCTCAATCAAAAGTAAGGTTCAAATCTGCTAGTTGAATGAACAGATCAGAAAGAAGATTCACAGAATGCTTCTGTGTAGGTTGAATTTGAAGATATTCTTTTTTCCATTATTGGCCCCTTAGAGCTCCGAATGTCCGCTTGCAGTTTCTACAGAAAGAGTGTTTCAGAAATTCTCAATCAACAGTAAGTTTCAACTCTTTTAGTTGAACGCACAGAACAGACAGAAGTTTGGCAGAATGATTCTGTGTAGTTTTTTTTTTCAAGATATACGTTTTTCTACTGTACGCACCTTAGCGCTCGGAATGTCCGCTTGCAGTTTCTACAGAAAGAGTGTTTCAGAACTTCTCAATCAACAGTAGGGATCAACTCTGTTAGTTGAATACACAGAACAGAAAGAAGTTTGGCAGCATGATTCTGTGCAGTTGTTATTTGAAGATATTCCTTTTTCAACGATAGGCCCCGTAGCGCTCCGAATGTCCCCTTGCTGTTTCTACAGAAAGAGTGTTTCAAAACTCCTCAATTAAAAGTAAGGTTCACCTCGGCTAGGTGAATGCACAGATCAGAAAGAAGTTTGGCAGAATACTTCTGTGTAGCGTTTATTTGAAGATATTCCTTTTTTCCACTGTAGACCCCTTAGTGCTCCGACTGTCCCCGTGCAGTTTCTACAGAAAGAGTGTTTCAAAACTCCTCTATCAAAAGTAAGGTTCATCTCTGTTAGTTGAATGCACAGATGACAAAGTAGTTTCGCAGAATGCTTCTGTGTAGTTTTTATTTGAAGATATTCCTTTTTCCACAAAAGGCCCCATAGTTCTCCAAATGTCCGCTTGCAGTTTCTACAGAAAGCGAGTTTCAGAACTTCTCAATCAAAAGTAAGTTTCAACTCTGTTGTTGGAATGCACAGAAGAGAAAGAAGATTGGCAGAATGCTTCTGTGTAGCGTTTATTTGAAGATATTCCTTTTTCCAATATAATCCCCTTAGCGCTCTGAATATGCCCTTGCAGTTTCTACAGAAAGAGAGTTTCATAACTGCTCAATAAAAAGAAAGGTTCAACTGTGTTAGTGGAATGCACGGAAGAGAAAGAAGTTTCACAGAATGCTTCTGGGTAGTATTTATTTGAAGACATTCCTTTTTCCACTATAGGCCCCTGAGCCCGCAGAATGACCACTTGCAGTTTCCACAGAAAGAGTGATTCAGAGCTTCTCAATCAAAGGTGAAGTTCAACTCTGTTAGTGGAATGCACGGAACAGAAAGCAGTTTCACAGAATGCTGCTGTGTGGTTTTTATTTTAAGATATACCTTTTTCCAGTATTGACCCCTTAGCGCTTGGAATCTCCAGTTGCAGTTTCCACAGAAAGAGTGTTTCAGAACTGCTCAATCAAAGGTAAGGTTCAACTCTGTTAGTTGAATTGATAGAACACAAAGGTGTTTCAAAAAATGCTCCTGTGTAGTTTTTATTTGAAGATATTCCTTTTTCCACTATAGGTCCCTTAGCACTCTGTGTGTCCACTTGCAGTTTCTACAGAAAGGGTTTTTCACAACTGCTTAATCAAAAGTACGGTTCAACTCTGTTAGTTGAATGCACATAACAGAAAGAAGTTTCACAGAATGCTTCTGTGTAGTTTTTATTTGAAGATATTCCTTTTTCCACTATTGGCCCCTTTGCGCTCCGCCTGTCCACTTGCCGTTTCTACAGAAAGAATGTTTCAGAACTGCTCAATCAAAAGTAAGATTCAACTCTGTTAGTTGAATGCACAGAACAGAGAGAATTTTCACAGAATGCTTCTGTGTTGCTTAAATTTGAAGATATTACTTTTTCCACTCTACGCCCCTTTGCGCTCTGCATGTCCACTTGCAGTTTCTACATAAAGAGTGTTTCAGAAATGCTCAATGAAAAGTAAGTTTCAACTCTGTTCGTTGAATGCACAGAACAGAAAGATGTTTCACAGATTGCTTCTGTGTAGTTTTTATTTGATGATATTCCTTTTTCCACTGTAGGCCCCTTAGCGCTCCGAATGTTCAACTGCAGTTTCCACAGAAAGAGTGTTTTAGAATTGCTTTATCAAAAGTAACGTTGAACTCTGTCAGTTGAATGCACAGAACTGAAAGAAGTTACACAGAATGCTTCTGGGTAGTTTTATTTGAACATATACCTTTTTCCACTATAGTCCCCTGAGCGCTCTGACCGTCCACTTGCAGTTTCTACAGAGAGAGTGTTTCGGTACTGCTCAATCAAAAGTAAGGTTTAACTCTGTTAGTTGAATGCACATAACAGTACGTAGTTTCACAGAATTCTTCTGTGTAGTTTTTATTTGAAGATACTCCTTTTTCCACTCTAGGGCCCTTAGCGCTCAGAATGTCCACTTGAAGTTTCTACAGAAAGAGTGTTTCAGAACTGCTCAATAAAAAGTAAGGTTCAACCCAGTGATTTGAATGCACCGAAGAGAAAGAAGTTTCACAGAATGTTTCTGTGTAGTTTTAATTTGAAGACATTTCTCTTTCCACTATAGGCCCCTTAGCCCTCAGAATGTCCAATTGCAGTTTCCACAGAAAGAGGGATTCAGAACTTCTCAAACAAAAGTAAAGTTCAACTCTGTTATTTGAATGCACGGAACAGAAACCAGTTTCACAGAATGCTTCTGTGTTGTTTTTATTTGAAGATAAACCTTTTCCCACTATATGCCCCTTTCGTTCGGCGTGTCCAATTGTAGTTTCTACAGAAAGTGTGTTTCAGAACTGCTCAATCAAAAGTACGGATCAACTCTGTTAGTTGAATGCATAGAACAGAAAGAAGTTTCACCGAATGCTTCTGTGTTGTTTTAATTTGAAGATATTCCTTTTTCCACTATATGTCCCTTTCGTTCGGCCTGTCCACTTGTAGTTTCTACCGAAAGTGTGTTTCAGAACTGCTCAATCAAAAGTATGGTTCAACTCTGTTAGTTGAATTCACAGAACAGAAAGAAGTTTCACAGAATGCTTCTGTGTAGTTTTTATTTGAAGATATTCCTTTTTCAGTGTAGA
>NW_026652959.1:0-19249 GCF_009828535.3 Hylobates moloch
ATACACGTATTTTTGCAAAATTATTTATAACAAAGTCTGATTCTATTGTCAAATATAAAATATTAATTAATATTAAATCAATATTGCATTGATAAATATTAATATTAAAATATTAATCAATATAAAATATTAATCTTGGTAATAATCGATATTGTGTGTCACCTTGACTGGACATAGTCTCAGTTATTCAATCAAACACTAATCTAGGTGTTGCTCTGATGTATAATACAGGTATTATTAAAGCCTGTCACTTCTCTAGATCAGGAAGATTGTCCTAGATGAACTTGGTTGGTCTGATTTAATCCTAGCAGAGGAGGAGACAGTGGAACTCTATGGTGGACAGCAGCTATAGGACTTCCCAGGAATTCCGTCCTGTCTTTCCTGATGGCCAGCTCCATCGGCTCTGGCTGTGCCTAGCCAGATCTCACAATTGCCATCACGCAGAGCTCACAGCCCAATAAAGTGTCCATCCTCAGCTCTCCCAAAAACCCATAAGTGAGGGTGGGGGCTCTGTGACAGGGTGAGAAGCACAAGATCAGCTCTACATCAGCATCCCATTTGAGGAAATGACTACAATTGTCCACTTGCATTTCCCAAATGCATCCATGCATAGAAGAAAGCAGGGGCATCCAGGCACCAGGGAATGAGAAAGATCCCTCAGCCTGCCAGGTCCTCAGGAGCCACAGCCAGAGCAACACCTGAGTTCCAGGTAATGCATCTGAGACCTGTGGTTTAGACCACAGGAAGCACACCCTCCATTTTCAGAAAAGAGGAGAAAGGGGAAGTGTAAGAATGAAGCCTAGAGAAAAGGAAAATGGATTAGCAGAGAAAGGGCCAAATGGGTCAGTTCTGAGTCAGATGTTCAATTTGAAAGGACGATGGGGTTACTGTGAAAGCTGTCAGGATTCTAAGGACCCTGGCCCTGGGTGATCCTCCCTCTTGGTCCCAATCTGAATCCCAAAGCCTGTTCCAATCAGAGATTCCCACGGAGATGCCTGCCCTGAGTCTGATTGAAAAACACTTCCCAGGTTCTCCTGGGCTTCCTCGGGACTCTGATTCTGGTGACCAGGGCAGGGACACTTCTGTCCCCAGAGTGACACTTGGGCTTCTGTGGAGGTGAGAATGTGTCATCCTGTCACAAAGACAAAGAAACATCAGGGAAAAGTGTTTCACATTCAGAGACATTAAATATCAGCACAGAATTGTAAATCTGAAAGGCTCTCTGAGGAAACTTGATGAATCAGCCCCAGATGCTGAGAGAAAATCAGCTTTTAGCACCACCAGTCCCTGCCATAGAGAACAGCCCAGTTCATAGGGCCCAGGACACCCCCTCGTGGTCTCAGATGCCCCTGCAGCGAGGTTTTTGTCTGGGCTCACGTTGACTTCCCCTCACTGTGTCTCTAGTACAGTAATACACAGCCGTGTCCTCAGCTCTCAGACTGTTCATTTGCAGATACAGCGTGTTCTTAGCGTTGTCTCTGGAGATGGTGAATCGGCCCTTCACGGAGTCTGCGTAGCTTGTGCTACTCACATCACTATTAATATGTGAGACCCACACCAGCCCCTTCCCTGGAGCTTGGCGGACCCAGTGCATCCAGTAGCTACTGAAGGTGAATCCAGAGGCTGCACAGCAGAGTCTCGGGGACCCTCCAGGCTGTACTAAGCCTCCCCCAGACTCCACCAGCTGCACCGCACACTGGACACCTGCAAGCACAGAGACACCCTGGTCAGAAACTGCCACACAAATCCACTGTTTCTCTCACTCATGTCCACTCACACTCCATGTCTCTAGTTTTCCATCAATCACCTTTTAAAATAGCAACAAGGAAAACCCAGCTCAGCCCAAACTCCATGGTGAGTTCTCTGTGTGCAGTCCTGATCAGCAAACAGAAACACCTGGGAATCCCAGGGCTGGGGCTCCTCTCCCAGAGCTGCAGGGTCAGGGCTGGGCTGGTTTTCTTCAGCAGAGTGAGAGCCCTATTTGCATATCTCCTACTATATAGCAAGCTCTGGGGTGAGACACCTGAAGAGAGAGCAGGACCCAGGGCAGATGAAAGTGTCCTGAGGAAGATGGGTGACAATAATGGGATTTGAGAAATTGTGCTTATTATGAAACTGTGCTGTGATAAAATCTTCACACTGATCACCTTATTTCAGATTTACCTATGTGTGTAAATTATGTTCTGTAGGAGTCAGTGTTCTCTATTTACAGATATAAAAGTAAACCCACACATGGATGGGCTCTCTGTGTATCTAAGAGCTCATGTCTGGGATGGGTGAGTGCTGGTGTCTGGGCCTGCGCTTCTCACCACTGGCCCTGACTCCTCCCTTAGCCAACTCCAGGACAGAGCTGGACATGCCTAGTGTGGTTTGCAGAAGCCACTGCCTAATCAGAAGATGTGTGATTTTGCTGCACTCTCCCGTTTACCTTAAACTATGGAGAGAACTAGGGTTCAGGTAGATAACTTTCAGGTATCTCTGACATTTAACATACTGGTATCTATCTTTCTGTCCCTCCTACATTGTCTAATTTTCAACTTGTTTCCTCATAAATTTTATAAGATTTGATTGACAGATTATAAACTACATATTTAAAGTGTAAAATTGATAATCATGACATAACTATTACCATTATAAAGAAGGTGGACAAGTGAAATTCCCTCAACTTCTTTTCTGTCCTTCTACTTCCTATTTCTATTTCCTTATCCTTTCTCCTTCCCTTCTGCCAACATATTCCCAGGCAACTACTAATCTTTATGTTACTTTAGATCTGTTTTCATTTTCCAGAATTTTTAAAAATAGAATCATATATACTCTTATCTGTTTGGCTTATTTTACTCTATTTAAATACTTGATAATTTAATCTTCTTATTGTGTATATCAGTCATTCCTTTATTATGAATGATGGGTAGTATTCCAGTAAACAAAGTTACCATAATTTGCTTTTCTATTAGGCAACTGATAAATATTTGGATTCTTTTATTATTTTTGGTGTTAATAAAAATTTTGTTATTCAGATTTGAAATGTACATAGATGAGAATTTCTTTTTTTACAACAAGAATAAAATCAACAATAACTGTTAATCAGAGAAAATGGACATTTGCAAATTGTCTTTAATACTTCAGATCACTGAAATTTTAAGACCATCAACAAACCTGAAATCTAGAGAGAGAAGAGTTCTTGTAGGGAGAATCAAAGTTAGGGTGTGAGCTGAACTGAGGCAGAGTTCACCAAACGCAATATAGGCTAGTACAAGATAAAATACACTAATAAACAGTGAACTGCTTTGAGTCGAGTGTGACAAGCATGTTTTTAGTGAGAAATTCTCAGGAACCACATACTGAAGAGTTTTTCTATTCTTTTGAATGCCTTTCCCTTATAATGAGAATAGTCACAAAAATCTTCCCTTCCCAAAGTGTCTGTCTGGGGTGTATCAGAGCCCACACTTCTGAAATGCTTCCAGAGCCACGTCTCTTACACCCATTACAGAACTAAGAAATTACTCAACAGGGCCAAGCCACCAAAACCGGTATCCTAAATGCACTGGTTTAACCCCTCAGGAATTGAAATGGGAACAGAGCTCCCCACCAAAGTTCTATGGGAAGCAGCTCCCGTCTCTTACGGAATCAGAGCCTTAGTCTGCAGAGCAGGGCAGCAGATCCGGAAGGTGAGGACACCCATGGAGAACACTGCAGCTGTGGAAGGGAACACCCAGGGAAACGGGGGGCTCTACTCCAGGGGAAGGGGAACTGCAGAGCAAGGCAGAAAGGAGCCCCCATGTCAAACTCCGGGGTTCCAGGGAGGGAAGTGGAAGTGGCACCGCCTTGAAAACCCGGGCAGTGGAGCAGCCACTGTACCCACCCCACCAAGGGTGCGGGGTTCCTGGGCCTTGGGAGGTTCTGTGCAGGCTGCTCGGGCCGCTTCTCCAGGGTTCGGCCGCATGTCAGGGTGACCACGGAGGCCGCCACTCCCGACTACCGGCCGGGGTTGTGATCAGCTCTGCCCGGACCTCCCTGAGCACCGGGGAAATGGGGGGAGCTTGTGGAGATGTCACCCCTGCCCTGGACGCCGGCCAGGGCCCAGAGAGGATCAGGAGCCCCTGCCCAGAAGGAGGGGCGGAGGGGGCTGATGCTCCACGGAGCCGGTGGGAGCCAGGAGCAGGCAGCAGCTCTGAGTTCTCAGGTGCGGCTCCAGGTGCTCTAATCAGGGCAGTGGGCTCGGACTTTGTGCTCTTGGAGGTCAAGGAACAGGAAGGAGCCCTGCCTCCCCGGGTGTGGCTGCAGCCACCCAAACCGCGGCTGAAGACACGGGCCTCTCGCTGCATGAAGACGGCAGAAGCCCTGCCCAGCAAACCGCGGGCTGCAGCCTCAGGCGTCCCTGCACTCTTGGGGTCCCCAGGAAAAGCCCTCTGCTCTTGCATGCTCCGAAGTGCCTGCTCCCACTTCTTGGCTTCTTCCTGCTGTTGGCGCCTGCTCTGATCTTGGAGCAAAGTCAGGGCGGAGCCCCAGGGACCATGAACTGCAAAAGGAGGCAGGAAGATTCCTGTGCAGAGGGGGAGGGTCCCCAGGAAGGGCCCGAAGGCTGGGCCCGGGCTCCCAGATACTCAGACCACAGTCGAGACCTGTGGTGCTTTCTACGGCCCACCCTTGACCACCCATGGACCAATGGGCACGCACTTCCTGCCCTCGGAGGTCCATAAAAACCGCTGGGCTCAGCCAGAGCAGGACAGAAGATGGAGAGACGACAGGAAGACCAGCTGCAGAGAGGAGCTACCCTCTCCGCTGAGAACTGGGAAGACGACAGGACGACCAGCTGCAGGGAGGAGCTACCCTCTCTGCTTAGAGCTGAACACTCAACCAGTCAACCTGCCTACAGAGAGGAGCTGCTCCCTGGGGGTCTCCTCTGAGATGCTCGAATGCTTCATGAAGCTAGTCTTTGCCTTGCTCACCCACCACATGGCTGCATACCTCATTCTTTCCAGATGTAGGACACGAACTTGGGCAAAGTCGCCGCTGGCCACAGAGGGTTCTGGCCAGAAAAAGCAACACCCCAGTGATCCCGAAACAACTATAGTGAATACTGTAGGCCATGGTAACACAGTAGTATTTGTATATCTAAACATAAAAAAAGGTATAGATAAATAGGGAAGTGTATTACTGTGGAACCACCATTGTTTGTGTCATCTGTTAGTGGCAGAAACTTTGTTATGCAGAGCATAACTGTATTTAAATTTCTGGGGGAAAAATACAGCCACCCAAAAACATAAAACTGATAAAACACTTCTTATGAAATGGAAGATAGAGAAATACTTTCCCAGGCAAAGAAAAACTGAAGAAATTCATCACCACTAGAATTACCTCACAAGAAATGTCAAAGGGTCTCCACTAGGTCCCCAATAGAAGGAGCTCCTGTTTCAGCCCCACTCTGGCATCTGTCCTGTGATTGTTCTGTGTAGATCTGCTTTCTGCTGTCTTAGGGTTTTTCCTCTGTTGAGTCATGTTTCCCTTCCCCTGCTTATTTTCAGTCTATCACCACAATTCATATTTAGCTGGGAACACTGGAGGCTTTGGAAGAGATTTTTATCTATTCTTCACCAGGTCTAATGAGTTCTCTCCATGGGCGCCCATGTCTGTTTTGTTTTCTTGCATTCCCGTGGGAAGATGTCCTTGTTCCTTGCGTACTTTCAGTACTGTGTTGAGTAAGTGCTCAGAGTTCTCATCCTTGTGTTTTCCAGTTTTCAAAAGAAAAGAATTATTTTCTGTTAAGTGTGATGTTAGCTGTGGACTTGTCATGTGGCCTTTATTGTGTTGTACTTTATTTCTGTACAAAATTGAGAGTTGTTTTCCATGAAGAGATGTTGAATTTTCATCTTCTGCATCTATTAATATAGAAATATGGTTTTTATCCTTCATTCTATAGATATGATATATCATGATTTTTGACTTGTGTATGTTGAAGGGTAATTGAATCCCTGGGTTGAATCCCACTTGGTCACGGTGTATTATGATTATTATTATTTGAAATGCTGTTTGATTTGGTGTGCTAGTATTTTTAGATTTTTAAATTTATGTTCAACAGGATATAGATCTTTTACCTTTGTCCATCTGATTGCTTTTTACTGGTATGTTCAGGCTTTCTATTCCTTCTTTTTTAATCTTGTTAGGTAGTATGTGTCCATGAATTTATCCAATTCCTCTAGGTTTTCAAATTTATCACGTAGACATGTTTATTATAGTACTTCATAATTTATTTTAGTTCTGGGATATCAGTTGAGGCATCTTCTGTTTCTATTTTATTTATTTGGGTCATGGCTCTCTCTCTCTCTCTCTCTCTCCGTATATATATATGTTATATATATATATTTTTTCTTTTTTTGTTTGCCAGCTACTAATGGCTTTCAACTTTATCTTTTTTTGCTATTTTAATATTTTCTGTTATTTTTAGTTTTAATTCTGTTTATGTCTAATCTGTTCTTTGTGGTTTTTAAAAATAATTTTGAGTTTAGCCTTTTCTTGTTCTTAAAGTTCTCTGAGATGCATTGTTATGTTGGTTATTTAAAATATTTCTGCTTCTTTGATGTGGGCATTTATTGGTACAAATTTGCCTCATAATACTGGTTTGGATAACTGCCATAAGATTTGGTGTGTTGCATATCTATTGTATTTGTTTCGTACATTTTTATATTTTCTTCTTAATGTCTTCTTTCACCCATTGGCCATGTAAGAGTGTTTTGTTTAATTTTTGTGTTTATATAGTTTTGAAATTTTCTCTAGGCTGGGCAGTGGCTCACGCTTGTAATCCCAGCACTTTCAGAGGCCAAGGCTGGTGGATGACTTTAGGTCAGGAGGTCAAGACCAGCCTGGCCAACATGGTGAAACCCTGTCACTACTAAGAGTATAAAAATCAGCTGGGCATGGTGGCAAGCACCTGTAATGTCAGCTACTTGGGAGGCTGAGGCAGGAAAATCATTTGAACTTGGAAGGCAGAAGTTGCAGTGAGCTGAGTTTGTGCCACTGCACTCCAGCCTGGGCAATAGAGCAAGAGTCCATCTCAAACAAACAAACAAAAAGAATTTCTTGCAGTTACTGATGTTTAGTTTCATTTCATCTTTAATCAGATAAACAGTTGGCATCATTTTATATAAAAATTTTGACACATGTACTGTATTAACATATGGTCAGTCCTGAAGAATATTGCATGTGCTGACGGAAAGAATATGTGCTCTGAAGTTGTTTGGCTCAATGTTCGGTAAATGTCAGGTCCATTTGGAATATAGTGCCGTTTAAATCCAATGTTTATCTGTTAATTATTGGCTAGATAATCTATCCAATGCTGAGTAATGTGTTAAATTATCTAAGTATAATTGTATAAAGTTAGAATCTGTCCCTTACTATGTAACATATTTGTGTTATATATTTGAGTTCTCAGGTGTGGGTATATATATATATATATATAATTTACAATTGTTATCTATTCTTGCTCCATTGATCTTTTTTTATATAATGTCCATTTTGGTCTCTCTTTATAGCATTTGACTTGAAATTTGTTTTGTCTGATATAAGTGCTCATTATTGGTTTCTATTTTTGTAGCATATCTTTTTTTCCCCCATTCACTTTTAGTCCATGTGTAGATTTTCAGATGATGTCAGTCTTTTGTAAACAGCATAGAGTTGGGACTTAAAAAAATCTATGTGAACAGTATATTTTTAATTGAGGAGTTTTATTTATTTACATATAAGGTTATTTTGAATCTCTGTTTCTATGCCTTCCATGTAGAACTGTGAGTCAGTTAAACCTCTTTTCTTTGTAAGTTACCCAGTCTTGAGTATTTCTTCATAGCAGTATGAGAAGAAAAAAATGCACTCTTTTGGTACCACAGAGAGTAAGGCACTGCTATAAAGATACCTGAAAATATGGAAGCAACATTGGAACTAGGTAAGAGATACAGGCTGGAACAGTTGGCAGGGCTCAGAAGAAGACAGGAAGATATTGAAAAGTTTGTAATTTCCTAGAGACTTGTTGAATGACCTTGAACAAAATGCTGATAGTAATATGGACAATAAAATCCAGGATGAGGGGGTCTCAGATGGAGATTAGGAACTTTTTGGGAAATGGAGCAAAGGTGACTTCTGCTATGCTTTAGCATGAAGACTGGAGCATTTTGCCTCTGCCCTAGAGATCTGTGGAACTTTGAACTTGAGAGAGGTGGTTTAGAGTATGTGGCAGAAGAAATTTCTAACCAGCAAAGCGTTCAGGACAAACAAGAGCATAAAAGTATGGAACATTTTCGCTGACGTTGCGATAGAAAAGAAAAACCAATTTTCTGGGTAAAAACTCAAGCATGCTGCAGAAATTTGCATAAGTAACAAGAAGCCAAGTGCCAATCACCAAGAAAGTGGGGAAAAATGTCTTCAGAACATGTCAGAAGTCTTCACGACAGTACCTCCAATCACAGGCCAAGAGCCTCAAAAGGAAAATAATGGTTTCATGTGCCTGGTCCAGGGCTTTCCTGCTCTGTGCAGTTTTGGGAAATGGTGCCTTGAGTCCCAGCTACTTCAGCTCCAGCTGTAGCTAAAGGGGGCCAAGGCACAGCTCAGGCCACTGCTTCAGATGGTGCAAATCCCAAACCTTGGCAGCTTCCCTGTCATGTGGAGCCTATGGTTGCACAGAAGTTAAGAATAGAGATTTGGGAACCTCCACCTAGATTTCAGAAAAATGTATGGAAATGTCTGCATGTCCAGGCAGAAGTTTGCTGGTTGGGGGGTGATGTAGCCCTCATATAAAACCTCTGTTAGGGTAGTGCTGAAGAGAAATGTGGGGTTGAAGCCACCATACGGAGTCCTCACTGGGCCTCTGCCTAGTGGAGCTGAGAGAAGAGGGCCACTGTCCTCCAGAACCCAGAATGGGAGATCAACTCACACCTTCCACTCTGAGCCTGGAAAAGCTGAAGACACTCAACACCAGTCTATGAAAGCAGCTGGGAATGGGGCTCTACTTTGCAAAGCCATGGTGGCAGAACTGTCAGAAACCATTAGAGTCCACCTCTTCCATCAGCCTGACCTGGAAGGGAGATGTGGAGTCAAATGAGATTATTTTGGAACTTTAGGTTTAATGACTGCCCTATTGGATTTTGATCTTGCACGGGCCTGTAGTTCCTCATTTCAGCCAATTTCTCGCATTTGGAATGGGTGTTTTTCTCAATATCTATACTTACATTCTATCTAGGAAGTAACTAACTTGCTTTTGATTTTACATGCTCATAGGTGGAAGGGACTTACCTTGTCTCTGATGAGATTTTGGACTTGGACTTTTGAGTCAGTGCTGTATTAAGACTTTAGGGGACTGCTCCACTCCAGATTGTTGAAAGAACAAGACTCCATCTCAACAACAAAAAACAAAAAACAAACAAAAAAAATACTTTAAGGGACTGTCGAAAAGGCATGATTTTGTTTTGAAATGTGAGGACATGAGATTTGGAAGGGGCCAGGAGAAGAATGATATGGTTTCTCTGTGTCCCCACCCAAAATCTCATCTTGAATTATCATTCCCATAATCTCACATATGAATAGTGGGACCCTATGGAGGTAATTTAATCATGGGAGTAGGTTCCCCCAGGCTGTTTGTGTGATAATGAGTGTGTCTCACAACATGTGATGGTTGTATAAGCATTTGGCATTTCCCCAGCTTGCAGTTTTCCATCCTGCTGCCTTGTGAAGAAGATGCCTCGCTTCCCTTTTCCCTTCTGCCATAATTAAAAGTTTCCAGAGGCCTCCACAGCAATGCATAATTTTGAATCAATTAAGCCTCTTTTTTATATAACTTACTCAGTCTTGGATATTACTTCATAACAGTGTGAAAACTGACTAATACAGAGTTTTCTTCTAATATTTTAACATGATACATTTAGATTAATATAACTATGTATTTATTTTTAAGATGGAGTGTGACTCTGTCACCCAAGCTGGAGTGCAGTGGCATAATCTCAGCTCACTTCACCTCTGCCTCCCAGGATCAAGCAATTCTCCTGCCTTAACTGCTGAGTAGCTGAGAATAAGGACACGTGCCACAACGCCCAGCTAATTTTTGTTTTTTTAATAGAGATGGGGTTTTACCATGTTGGCCATGCCAGTCTTGAACTCTTGTCCTCAGGTGATCTGCCTGCCTCGACCTCCCAAAGTGCCAGGATTACAGGCCTCAGCTACCATGACTGGCCAAGATTAATATAAATATGTAATTTAATGATGTATTCGAAACGTTCATGGTCATACAAACACACATACATACACAACAGCCCAGCAAAGACACATACATGTGTCCATGCAAAAATGCATGTATATATAAACATCACACCAACACACCCATTTGTTTCATATTATTCTAATTATTTAATTGAATTTACATTGTTTTTGCAGTTTGAGGTTGTAGTACAAAATAATGTTTTTCTATGTGTATGTCTGCCTATTCCAATATTAAAAGACAAATATATTTCAATTCGCGTTTTGGTAAAACAATGTAAATGCAATTATTGGCATATATGTTATTTAAATGTATAATGGTATTTAATTTTAAATATCAGTCTGTTATTATAAATAGAATAATAAGACAAACTTCACTTTTTAAATTGTATTACATTATTTGTTGAATTAACATTATGGTTTTAAACTAGGCAGGATACATTTTTTTTCATTTGAAAAGTTGTGAAAAAACATTT
Source organism: Hylobates moloch (assembly GCF_009828535.3). NCBI lineage: Eukaryota > Metazoa > Chordata > Mammalia > Primates > Hylobatidae > Hylobates > Hylobates moloch. The sequence continues at coordinate 10,713 of NW_026652959.1, forward strand.
TATGGCATGAATATTCAGTACAAACTCTAGTCCTTATTTGCCAGTATCCTTTATAATAGAGAACATCCAGCAATATGAAACTGAACCCAGCCCATGTTTCCAGGAGTCACTCACAATGGCAGCTTCCTAGAGGGTGGTCAGAGAGTGTGCAAACACTTGGGGATTTGGGCTTCATCATCAAAGCACTAGTGAGCCCCAGGGCTGAGCACACAGAGGGCAGCAGCAGCTGTGGAGCCCACTCTGCGGTACTTAGGGAAAGGAGGGGATTGGATGGGGGCAATGTCTGCAGGACCCTAGAAAAGGGTGAGGAGGACAGATAATCTGCAGGTAGATGAGTATATTCTAAGAATGGTCATCCTCCTAAACTTGGTTGGCTTCAGTGATTATGAAGAGAAGAGAAGTGATTCACCACATATGGAGGACAGAAAGTAAAGGGACTTCCTGTTTCCTCCCTGGAGACTTAGGAAGATAAAAGGCTTTCAAAGAAGAAAGGAAGGTGAAGAAACAGTCTGCAAAACAGGACATTAGAAGCCAACCAAAGTGGAGAACAAGAGCATTTAAAGTGCTGTTTAATTTCCACAAACAGCAGATAAAACAAAAAGAAACAAAACACCATGCATATGCTGAGTTAAAGTAAGAAAACATATGCAATTGTTTGACTCTTACAGCACATAAACACAAACTCTATTATTCGGGGAAACAGAGTTTGTATTGAGGATTCGCATTTTTTAAGACTGGGTCTCACTCTGTCACCCAGGCTGGAGTGCAGTGGCACAATCACAGCTCACTGCAGCCTCAACCTCCCAGGCTTAGGAGACCCTCAGGCCTCAACCTTCCAAGTAGTTGGGACCACAGGTAGCACTACACCCAGCTACTTTTTTTTAATAGAAAGGATCTCACTATGTTGCCAGGCTGTTGTAAAATTCCTGTGCTCAAGTGATCTGCCTGCCTCAGCCTCCCAAACTGCTGGGATTACAGGTGTGGTTTTTTTAAATTTTACTCTCTTAATGATAGTATTATTTCAAATGAATATAATATATAAAGAATCTATTTTAAAAATTGTACTGACAGATCATTGCTAGTGTTATTCAGAAAATATGCAACATTAAAAGTTGAATTAAATCCCTGTTCTAAGTTAATGTTTTGTAGGTAAAAGAATCCATGGAGTTAAAAGGAAGAAATGGTGAGAGATCCTGGGAAAGCCTTTTGCTTGACCAGGTCAAGAATCACCAAAGTTGAAAAGGAAACCACAGCCTCCCAGCCTCCTGATGTGGAGCTGCTTCCTAAGAGAACCCTCGTGAACTGAGCACCCCCTGGTGTCCTGAGCGTCCCCTGGTGGTTCTGAGTGCCCCTTGGTGTCCTCAGGGCCCCCTGGTGTTTCTGAGCACCCTCTGGTGCCCTGAGCGCCCCCTAGTGGTCCTGAGCACTCCTTGGTGATCCTGAATGCCCCCTGGTGTCCTCAGCGCCCCCTGGTGGTTCTGAGGGACCCTGGTGTCCTGAGCGCCTCCTTGTTTCCTGAGAGCATCCTGGTGTCCTGAATGCCCCCTGGTGTCTGGAGCATCCCCTGGTGTCCTGAGCACCTCCTGGTGGTTCTCATTGCTCCCGGCTGTCCTGAGCATCTCGTGCGCTCCTGAGTTTGCCTTTGTTGTCCTGAGCCTGCCTTTGTTGTCCTGACCGCCCCCTCGTGTCCTGAGCGCCCCCTGGTGGTTGTGAGCAACATCTACCGTGCAGTTCCCTCCTCTCTCCCTGTACAGATTTTTGTGTCTGGACTCACACAGATGTTCCCTCTCCTGTGTCCCTCACCGTAATACACAACCTTGTCCTTGGCTTTCAGGTTGGTCATTTTAAGGTAGACTGCACTTGAAAGGGTGTTGTTTGGGACTGTTAATTTACTTGTACTCATGGAGGGTAACCCTGAGAACTTTCACTTGTTCACTCACTGTTGCCACCCACACCAATCCCTGTCATGAAATCTGCTGGACAAAGCTCATGCCTTAGTCAGCAAAAGTGAATCCAGAGGCTTTGCAGGAGAGTCTCAGAGAAACCCTGGGCAAACCATTTTCCCTCTGACTCCACCAGTGAACTTCACTCAGGACTTCTGCAAACACAGAGGAAGCCAACTGAGAAGAGCCCATGAGGAGCAGCCATAGCCGGACCTCATTCACAAGGGACCATAATATTGAGAGTGATGAGAAGAGAATCCTGGATCAGTGCAGACCCCATGGTGTGGACACTGAGGAAGGGAACATACATGGGGTGGCTCCTCACCAGGCCAGAAAGAACGGGGATGAGCTGCCTTTCATGAGGAGGGGAGCAGACACATTTCCATGTCTTTCTTTTTGTGGTCATGTGTGCACACCTCAACATTGCTCATCCATCCTCTGGTCTGCATTTTAGGGAGGCCAAGGTCAAAAAGTATTCCTGGGTCTGGATGCACGGGGTTAATCTGCCCATTACTCTTTCTTATTCTCTAATGTGGACACTGCTGAGGAATCTTCATAGTTGCAAACATTATCAACAAATAAGTCCAGTAAGAACATGAGAAATATATTTCCAGTGAAAATGGACATTTGTCAGTTATCAGTGCATTTGGAGCTGCAAACCACTGTTCTTGACAATAAGGCAAAGTTAAATTAGAGTGGAAAGTTATAATTACAATGCAAAAAATGCATTTCAGGGCTGGGGTTTATAATTATCATTATCTTGAGATCATTTTGCAACAAAGAGTTCAACATTAGATATATGCACTTGTGTAAGGAAAAAGTTAATGTGGAAATGCATGTACGTATCTGAGTGAAGAGTTCTCGTGGAGACATGTCTACTTGTTTGAGACAGGAGTCCACATGAGAAAATGTCTTTTTTCTGAGGAAAGAGTAAATGTAAGGACATATGTGGTAGTCTGAGGAAAGAGTTCATGTGAGGACATGTGTGTTGGTCTGAGGGAAGAATCCACATGAGTAAAGGTGTGTTTGTCTGACAGAAGGGTCCATATGTTGACAGGTGTGTGTACACATCTGAGGGTAAATGCTCATTCAGGGACAGCATATGCCTGAACTGAGCTAAAGTTTGGGGAAAATCTTTCTCAACCAAGGAAAGGAAATAATCTTCTGGGTTATTTGCTTGTCATTAATAAAAAACCTGGCTAATGTAGAAAATTGATTTTTTAAAATAAAAGGTCTTTAGTGAATGGAGACATCTTATATGAAAATGAAGAAAATTCATTCTTAGTTTCATGCATCTCCTGACATCCCCACACTCACAAATATGTTGTTAGATAATCTTATACAGTCTGCATTTAATCCAAGGTTTAATGAACTGCTAAATATTTTTTTTAAAATTGCATGTATTTGGTTTTGTATTTTTATCACAAAATTACGATCTTAGACAAATTGTCATATCTCAACCATTGCATATGACTAAATACAGTTTTACTCTTCTTAAACAGTGCATTTTTTGCTTATTTTATACCCACTTCTCTAAATTCCTGGAATATCCTCTATCTGTTTACTTGGCTATAGTTTGGGCTTTTACTGAATTTCAAATAAATGAAATTATACAGTGTAATTGAAATGACTTTACTGAAGAAAGTTGAAAATGAAATTGCTGACCTAAGTAACTTTGCAAATGAAGAAATTATGTATTGCGGGATCTGGCCAGCAGCCCACAATGCAGTGGGGCTCTCTCTTTGTTCCCAGGCAGATTGGCAGGTTGAGAAATAATAGACACACAAGACAATGAAAGCTGGGTCCAGGGGGGTCACCATCTACTGGTCCCACAGTGCCAACAATGCACTGGATGTACCAGCATTTATTATTAAGTTTAGTAAGGGTGGGTGTAGGTTAGTGAGGGATTTAGGGTCATTTGATTATGAGGTGAGATGGTGACATGGGGATGAAGTAATTCTTTAACATAACATTTGTATGTAGAAGTACAGTATGCAGAGATAAGAATTTACAATATAGTGTGTGTGTCACTAATTTCTAACAGAGCCTTAAAACAGAAACACAATCTTTCCATAACCTATGATTAGCAAGGTATTAATCAGCAGTAACAACTGCAACAAAAGCTGGTTACAAACAATCCATGGAAACAGGACGTGAAGCTAGTCAACCAGTTAGACCAGAAATTCTCAGAAGGGAGTATGCCTTAACCCTAAAGAGGCCTAGAGGAGCCGTGGCAAGATGAGAGTGTTTATGGCCCTATCTTATCCATATGGACAGGTGCCCCCCATGTGTCCATTTATAGGCTCTCCACGAGGGTCGCATTCGATTCCCAGGGCTATGAATATCTGCTTTTCTGGGATAGGAATCTTGGTGATGTGAAACCTCCTTGATTGCACATCCATTCATAGGCTGTCTATAGGGGGAAGCACATCACACGCTGTTGGCTCGTTCTGGCAGTCCAACCTGGCATTGTCTTTACACAATCCTGCATGCAATTTTGTGTTTACAATAGTCAGGAGCATTTCATCTTTTATTCTGTAGCGATAGTTTCGGGGGTCTCCCTACAATTATGTAAGTTTAAAGTGTAAGGAAATTGCACATAAGCACTCTATTCTAGTAGATAAGCATGTTTCAAACAAGGGTACCACTTTACGTTTCTGATACTGCTATGCATGTTTCCTAAAATTGTGCAGCTGAATGATAAAATGGCATACGGTGGTATGGGGTTCCTCACTTTTCAGTGAGTGGTTATGGACACTCAAGGAAGGAAGGGTAGAAAGTTCATGTAGTAACATTGTTGGCTGGAGACACCAGTGTATTCTCATTTTCAAGTTAATAAAGTTACAGAAGATTAGATATATAAATAGTTTCAATGAGTCCATAAACATGGGTTCATATAAACATGCACATTTACTAGGCCAGTTGGTGGAGATGTCCTAGAAGTACTTATACCACATTAACAAAACACAGAGCCAGTATCACAATTTTTTATTTAATACCATTCTTTAACATCAGAAACAAGCAATATTTAACAATATCAGTGATTTTATATATATATATATATATAAAATGAAAAAGGTAGTATGGAAAACGAGCTTAGAATTTATTGTAATATCAGGAAACAGGGAAGTGTTCAAAAACAAAAGGATGAGGTGTGCTGTAAGGATGCAGGATCCAAACTAAATGAGCTCCCAGCACCTAATAAAGTTGCGGTGATTTGAACAATAAAATAAATAATGTAGCATGGATCTTCTTCAGAGTATGAAATAGACATCCATAAACCAATATGGATATTAATAGATGATTAAATAAAGAAATAATGGGAAGAAGAACACATCTCCTTACAGAAGTATTCCAAATATCTCAGGTGGATAGTCCTCCAATCAAGTAGGTGAAGTTTAAACACTCATGAGTTGACTGTGGACTAAGATTAGAGACATGAAAAAAAATCACTATTAGTGTATTTTATAATGATATTTCAGATATAATGTCAAAGACATGATCTTTAAGGAATAAAATTATACATTTTTTACCTAAATTTTTAAACACACACACACACATACACACATTTTTCCACAATACACACTGATAAGGGAGACAAAGGCAACTAGAGACCTGGAGAAAATACTTTCAAATCGCATATTTGTTGTTAATTATTTTAATTTGTTAAAAGATTTTTACAATCAATATGCAAGTATACTTACAACTAATCAAAAGAAAGCAATGCAGTTAAAAATGAACCAAATATCAAGAGAGGTATCTCACCAAAAATTATGTGAAAATTATTAAGTATGAATTTTTTATTAGGAACATGTGCATTTAAACAGAAATTAGATGCCATTACTCACCTATTAGAATGGTTAAGACACACAATTCTCATAATGATAAATAGCAATATGAATGTGGAAAACCAAGAACTATCAAAAATTGATAGTGGGAATTCAAAATGCTACATTCACGAGATGAGATATTTTTGGTTCTTTTTTTTTTTTTTTTTTTTTTGAGACCGAGTCTGGCTCTGTCACCCAGGCTGGAGTGCAGTGGCGTGATCTCGGCTCACTGCAAGCTCTGCCTCCTGGGTTCACGCCATTCTCCTGCCTCAGCCTTCCAAGTAGCTGGGACTACAGGCGCCTGCCACCATGCCCAGCTACTTTTTTGTATTTTTTACTAGAGACAGGGTTTCACCATGTTAGCCAGGGTGGTCTTGATCTCCTGACTATGCAATCCATCCGCCTCAACCTCCCAAAGTCCTGGGATTACAAACGTGAGCCACCGCGCCCAGCCTATTTTTGGTGTTTTTTAATAGATAAAAATGTAGAGTTAAAATGTGAATTTGTGTCTGTGTTCCTAAATATTTACAACACTGATTCAGAAACTGATGTTTACAAAGATACCTTCACAGGAAATTCTATATCAGCTTTATTCATTTGATTCATTCTCCAATCCCTGAAATTTGCTTATAGAATAAAGGTACGAAAAATCTCCCAAATAACTAAAATTTCTCAAATACACATTTATATTGTTCCTTCTCGTTAATGACTTAATATCATTTTCTAAGAAAGTCTTCAATCTAATAATCTTTGTCATCTCCTCCATGCCAGCACAGCTGCCTCCTTCCTGAGGTTTTTGACACTCTCAGGATGTGGGTTTTCACACTGTGTCTCTCACACAGTAATACACGGCCGTGTCCTCAGATCTCAGGCTGCTCAGCTCCATGTAGGCTGTGCTCGTAGGCATGTATGTGGTCATGTTGACTCTGCCCTGGACGTTCTGTGCATAGCCTGTGTTACCATTGCCAGCGATGATCCATCTAATCCACTCAAGGCCTTGTCCACGGGCTTGTTGCACTCACTGCATAGCAGAGCTTGTAAAGCCTTGTAGGAGACCTTCACTGAGGACCAGGCTTCTTCACCTCAGCCCCAGACTGCACCAGCTGCACCTGGGAGTGAGAACCTGTGGGGAGGACACAAAAGTGGATGAAAGCCCCTTTGACTGGACTTAATCCCCTTCTCATCACTGGGACCTGGGAGCCCCTTACCTGTGGCTGCTGCCACCAAGAAGACGATCCTCCAGGTCCAGTCCATGGAGAGGAGCCATGCTCACAGGGGATTCTCTAGAGGAGATGGTGCCATTGCACTCCGGCGTGGGCACCAAGAGTGAAACTCCTTCCCCGCCCCCCCAAAAATTAAGTGCTGTATTCTGTTATTTTTGCTTCCTACCCTGAGAAGAACAGAATACAGCTGTTGTCTGTCTGTCTGTCTGCCTGCCTGCCTGCCTGCCTGCCTGCCTGCCTGCCTGCCTGTGACAGGGCCTCACTGTCTTTCGCCCAGACTGGAGTGCAGTGACACCGTTATGGCTCACTCGCTGCAGCCTCAAGCTCCCCAGGGTTAGGCGATTCCTCAAGGGATCCTACGGCCTCGGCCTCCCAAAGTGTTGGGGTTACAGGCGTGAGCCACCAGCACCCGGCCCGAGTTAATACATCTGGTCTCACTACGTCTTAACCACACACCCATGAAGGACTCAAGTCAAGAGAGAGTCGGCAAGAGACTCTCAGCATTCTCTTCCCAAAGCACGTGTGTCCCGAGCTCCTGGGGTTTTAGGTGGCCACGCGTAGAGGAGAGATTTCCGATGTTTCCAGAGAGGTGCCAGCCACAGCCATTCGGGGCATCCGAGCCGGAGATGGGGTTTCCGACAGCGACTTAAGGGCCAGGAAGGGCCAGAATCTGCCAAGGCCCGTGTTCCAGGGTGGGGCCCGACGGAACCCAAGGTAGAGGGAGTCAGCCGTCCGCACAGAGAGAGCTCCAGCCCTAGGCCCCACTGTGCAGACCGAATCAGAAGGAAGAGAGTCCTTCGTCCTACATGCCACATCCCTCCACCGAACTTGGGAGCGGAAACATGGAAACCCCGTGTTTCCAAACGTCAGGTGACTCTCGGTTTGCAATGGGTCACAAGGGGCCGGCCTCTCCAGAGTCGGCAGGATAAAGAAGTCATTCTGGCTCGGCCTCCCCCATCTCCTGGTAACTGTCGCTGGTGACTTGAAATGAGCCGGGGCTGGCAGGCCCAGGAGCAGCTACGGGGGTGGGGGGGGCGGGGGCTGTGCCTCAGGCACGGCAGAAAGGAAGTAAGTGGGCCTGAGCCTGGAGGATGACGGTGCTGCAGGGACCCGTCCAGGCAGCTATATGGCAAGCAGTGAACCACTATGCTTACCGAGGTGCGGTTTTCCTCGCAGAACGCCTTTATGCAGAAGTACACTCTGTTTTTACTGGAGACCTGTTCTTACCGCTCGGGAAAGGCCTATAAAGCATATAGGACTCTTGAAAGGACACAGTCGTACTACACCGCAATGCAAATACCTGCTTGCAAAATGTCGTGTTGATCTCAGCAAGCTTGCAGAAGGGGAACGAATCTTATCGGGTGGAGTGTTTAATAAACAGAAAAGCCATGATGGTATTGTTACTCCTATGTTATTGAGTTTGGTGATTCGGCTTGCTTTACTCTCTCATTGTTGGGACAGGTATATCGCAAGACAGATCCGCTTGCCAAAGCGTCAGAGTGTTACCAAAAGAGCCTTAGTTTAAAGCCTTTCCTCCGGTA
>NW_026652960.1:0-19211 GCF_009828535.3 Hylobates moloch
GTGTCCCTCATCTTCCTCCCACTTCATTCTGACTGGCAAGCCCTGTCCTGCACAGCTTCTTCCTCCACCCCTAGGCCTTCCCCAGACACTCCCTCTAACTAGGCTGGCTGTTCTCTTCCCTTCCCACTAACACTGTGGCCTGGCCCACCTCCCAGGAAATAGGAAAGGTGCAGAAATCACTGAAGTTGTCACTCCTGCCAGGCTTCATCTCGAGCCAATGTCCCCAGGTCACTAAGAGAATGACCTTCCACTGTATTCCCATCCAGGGCTCTTTCCCTTTGTGAGGCTGACCTGTCGACAAGACCATGGGACAGGGATAGGCAGTTCCTCCATCCACTCTTAGAATTGCCAGACAAGTTCTTCTGGCCTCCTGCACACAGAAACACACAAAATTATCAAAATGGTGATTTGTAGTCAAGAAAGATTTTAATGACTCCATGTCTGCCAAACAGGAGGACAGAGGTTTATTATTCCTCAAATCAGCCTCCCCGGTGGATCAGTGGTTGGAGATTTTCAAGGACAGTTTCAGGGGCACAGGACTAAAAAATGAGTACTGCTGATTGGTGATGGAACAATGCGGGCAGAGGGAAATGATCTGTTTGTGCTTGAATCCGCCTCTAGGTAGGGACCACATGACTGGCTGAGCCATTAGTCATAGGTATGGATGAGGTCAACCAGTTGCCAGAATGCAAAAGAATGAGAAACATCTCAAAAGACCAATCTCACATTCTACAATAGTGATGCTATCTACAGGAGCACTTAGTTACAAACTTTGTAAACTCTGGCCAAATGACATTTGAGCCATCAGGGATTATAGAAACTGTGCCTACATTTTAGCAGAATTCAGTTCCCACCTATCATCTTAACCTCATGGTCTTTCACTAGTTTTACAAAGGCAGTCCCTGGTCAAAGTAAGGGTGTTAGTTTTATGGAGGAACTATTCTCATTCTTGCTTCAAAGTCAAACCATGAACTAAATTCCTCCCAAGATTAGCCTGGACTATGCCCAGGAATGAGTGAGGACAGCCAGCCTGAGACTAGATGCCAGATGGAGTCAGCCATGCTAGTTTGCTGTCACTGTTGTAATCTTTGCACTGACTCACCAAGGTGTCAGAGGCTGGACAGACCTGCAGTCCCCAAAGCCCATGGGCTCATTTCACCCATTTCACTCGTGACTCTATCCTCAACCTGCTATGGAGCTCACATTCTCTGGTCACTTCCTAGAGACTTCTGGCTTCCTGTCAGGCACAAAACAAGCTTGAAATTTGTCACTCGGTTCTAACACTAAGTAAAAAGCTGACCAAACTGAAAAGTCAACAACTCGCTAAAATCCCTCAGAGATGGCTGGGCACAGTGGCTCACACCTATAATCCCAGCACTTTCGGAGGCTGAGGCGGGCATAAGGTCAGGAGATAGAGACCATCCTGGCTAACATGGTGAAACCCCATCTCTACTAAAAATACAAAAAATTAGCCGGGTGTGGTGGTGCACGCCTGTAGTCCCAGCTACTTGGGAGGCCGAGAAAGGAGAATGGCATGAACCCCGGAGGTGGAGGTTGCAGTGAGCTGAGATCATGCCACTGCAATCCAGCCTGGGAGACAGAGTGAGACTCTACCTCAGAAAAAAAAAATGCTGTTAGAGAAATGAAGAATGCTTTTGATGCTTACTGGTAGACTGCACACAGCTGAGGAAAGAATCCCTGGCTTGAGGATGTGTCAATAGAAACTTCCAAAACTGAAACAGGAAAGTTCAAAAGGAGTGGGGACAAAAAAGTGGAACAACATATGCAACTTCATATTTAATATTTCATTTTGACAATAGCAATTTTTAAATTTTGTAGTTGTGGTACAACTACAAAGGCTGTAACATACATGTAATGGGAATACTGGTGGTTTTGGGGACCAGTTGGAGGTGGCCAGGTGGGCGCTATCTGATGGTTTTACTGCCTGTGCCACATACAACTGTTTCCTCATGATGATGCCGTTTTCATACATTGGAGTTCTTCGTGTGGGAAGACACACGAGCCATTGGCATCTCACTTAGACTCTTCCTAATTCACACAAACTTACACTCTAGTGGTGTTTCCTGAGCTTAAGAGAAAATGAAGAAAGCATTTCACATACATGTTTTGGGATCTTCCCCATTTTTCCTAAATCTGCACAGAAATTAGAAGCAGGGAGTTCTTTCTATATTTACTAACATAACACACATCTCTTCTTTTAATTTGGCATCATTCCTCCCTTTATGTAATTGACACACTGACCAGTTCTGTCCTTTTAATGGGACTCTCTCTACTTAAGGAGTTGCTAATTTCAAATCACCTTTGGCATCTTTCTTTGAGCATAATGTGATCTTGCTGGAATTCACGGCACACCTAAACCTTATTTTGGTCTCAAGAGAAATACTACTACCAGCAATTGATCTTAGATGTTTGGATGATCAGTAAAAATTTCCACTTATGAAAACATTTTCATGTTTCCTCCAAATTTTTTTTATTGTTACTAGAATAAGAACATAACATGAGGCCTAAATTCCTGACATTTTATGGGAAAATTCCAGTATTAGAAATTGAGCATCCCAAATCCAGAAATCCAAAATCTAAAATGCTCCAAAACTCAACACTTCTGACCACTGATGTGATGCTAAAAAGAAGTGCTCACTGGCCCATTTTGGATTTTAAATTTTTCAGATTTGGGATGCTAAACTAGTACATATACTGGAAATATTCCAAAAAAGAAATTAGAAATTCAAAACACTTGGTTTGAAGCTTTATACGTAAGGACCACTTTATCTGTATGAACTATAGGCATGAGGCTGTACAGGAGATCTCTAGAACCTCCTCATCCTGCATAACTGAAACCGCACACCCACGGAACAACGCCCTATTCCCCTGATCCCAGCTCCTGGAAACGACTATTCTACTCTCTGATTCACCCCGGAATCCACTGATATGAGGTACATAGAGTAGTCAAACTCAGAATCACAGAGTAGAATGTCTAATGAGAGAAAGTATCTGCAAGACTTCTTCCTAAATATTGGTCTAATATCCACCAAACACATACGGTCCATGAGGGCCAGACTTCCATCATCAGTTCATGTTCGCCCTTTCCACCAGTCAGTTCTGCATTCGCAAACATCCACATGTATTTCTAGAAAGATCCACATGGTCCTCACCTGCCCTCTACAGGGGGAGGGGAGCATCATGGACCCAGAGCAGGCAACATGGTCTTGGTCCAAAGCTATCAGCTCTTGCCTGTCCCCTTCACTCTTTGTAGGTCATTCCTTGGACTCTCCTCTATCTTTAGAGGTCACTGGCTCAAGTCAGTCACTATGAGACACCTGGGAAAACTGCCCCACCTTGTGGCTCCACTGCCTGATGACTGAACTGACCTCCAGGCTTGACTCTGGTCTCCCGTGTGTTATTTCTGCTGAAGTACCCAGTCCCAGGCCAGGCTCTCCAGTACCCAAAGGGTTTAAGGACAATGGGAAGTTCCATCATCCATCTCTAGGATGTCCTTGGAAAGGGAAGCTGCAGAGAAAACATACCTCGGGGGGCAAAGTAAGACTGAAACTAAGAAGATTCCAGCACTGCATGCTCCAAGTGAGGACCACAAGGTGGGCCAGGCAGCAGTTGGTGATGGAGGGACTCAGAGAGGCACCAGGGGCTGTGACTGCTGGTCCTGTGTCTTTCCATGACCCAATGCTGCTGCTCAATTCACACTTAAGTCTGTGCTTCTCCCACATAAAGCAGGCAGCCTCACAATCTCTGAGCCCTCAGATTGCCATGCATCTGTCTTGTAACACACACACCTGCCATGGGCTTTTAAGGACTTGGGTGGGCTGAGAGGTGGGAAATGCCAACTCTGATTGAAAAATGCCTTTGGAGGAATCAAAGGTGCCACACTCGGCAATCTTCTCTCTGTTTTCTGCACAGTGGAGACTCCAAAGCCCTACATCTCCAGCAGCAACTTAAACCCCAGGGAGGCCATGGAGGCTGTGAGATTAACCTGTGATCCTGAGACTCCAGACGCAAGCTACCGGTGGTGGATGAATGGTCAGAGCCTCCCTATGACTCACAGGTTGCAGCTGTCCAGAAGTAACAGGACCCTCTTTATATTTAGTGTCACAAAGGATATTGCAGGACCCTATGAATGTGAAATACGGAACCCAGTGAGTGCCAGCCGCAGTGACCCAGTCACCCTGAATCTCCTCCGTGAGTATCTTCTGTTCCTCTGGGAGCCAGGCTGCCATCCTAAATACACATGGCCAGAGGCCAGGCCTCTCAGTCCCTCTCAGGTCCAAGTACAGAGACCTTTACCCCTGGACATCAAAGCTGGCCATGTCTTTCTGCCCCAGGCAAACCAGAGCAGGCCTAGGCTTGATCAACAATAGGAGAAAAGAGGCTGCTCCTGTCATGGGAGACTCAGGCTCCACAGCTTGTGATGGGAGAAACAGGTGAATGTCTCAGGCTCCAGATCAGTGAACGCAGCGGGGATTTGGCTGGGACTTCAGTGTTGCGACTTGGCTCACAGGGTCACTGTGGCCCTTCTACAGACCAGGATTTTCCCTTCCCTCTGACAATATCACCTGTGACTTTATTCTCTTTGCTCCAGATGGCCTGGATGCCCCCGCCACTTCTTCCTCATACACCTATTACCATACACAGGAAGTCCCCAAGCTCTCCTGCCTCACAGACTCTCACCCACTGGCAGAGCATTCTTGGCTGATTGATGGGAAGTTCCAGCAATCAGCACAAGTGTTCTTTATCCCCCAAATCACTAAAACATATATAGGGGTGTATGTCTGTTTCATCCATAACTCAGCCACTGGTGGAAGAAATCTCATAATCAAGAGGATCATAATCCCTGGGAATTGGATCCCTGGAGCATTGGCAATATGTGTTCCAGTGCAGTCTATCTAGCTATCAGGGAAGAGCCACCTGCCCTCTGCAAAGGGAGAGGGAAAATCAAAAACCCAGGACAGGGAATATGTTTCTGCACCAAAACCACCAACTTTTGCCTGTCCCCTTCACTCTTTCTAGATCATTCTTTAGAATATACACTAACAATGAATAATCTGAAAGGAAATTAAGAAAAGAATTTCAGTGCACATTAACATCAAAAGGAATAAAATATTTTGGAATAAGTTTAACCTAAAAGGTCAGATGATTATGTCCTGAAAACTACAAAACATTGCTGAAACAAATTAAAGATGATATCAATATATGGAAAGACATTTCATTTTTGTGGATTGGAAGAATCAATATTGTTAGAAAGACTATACTACCCAAAGTGGGTTGCAGATTCAATGCATCCCCTACCAGAATCCCCGTAACAGTTTTTGCAGAATTAGAAAACTCAGTCCTAAATGTGACCTGACAGGCTCTTATTAACGACTGCCACAACAGAAACACAGAAAAAGATGCAACCATGAAAAGGTGGAAAGTTCTAATGGTATAGAAAATAGCAATCAGCCTTTCTCACATCCCAAAGCCTTCAAAAGTATATGAGTGCAGCATGGCCAGTATGGAATTGACTGAAAAATAATCACCAAGCTGGAAACGTGGTGAGAGAAAACAAAAGGGCAAGAACATGTTTGGCTTATCACCTCCCACTTTTGCCTACTAATTTGATGCTGAAAAGAAATGCTCACTGAAGCATTTTAGATTTTGAATCTTTCAGATTTGGGATGCTAAACCAGTAAGTATATGACAAGTATTTCAGAATCAAAAAATGTCAGAAATCCAAAACACTTTTTGTCCTAAGTCTTATGCAGAAGAAATACTCAATCTGTGTGAACTATAGGCATCAAGCTGTACAGCAGATCTCTAGAACCTCCGCACCTTGCATAACTGAAACTGCACAGCCATGAAAAACTTCTGATGCTCCCCACTCCCAGCTCCTGGCAACCAGCAGTCTCTTCTCATATTCACTCTCGAATCCACTTACATGAGGTCCCTAGTATAATCGAATCCATGGAATCACAGAGTAGAATGTCCAATGAAAGAAAATATTTGCAAAACTTCTCTCCAACTTTGTCTCATATCCATCAAACACTCATGGTCCATGAAGAACAGATTTCCAGCAGCTCATTCCCACCCTTTCCACTAGTCAGTTCTGCATTTGCAAATGTCCACATGTATTTCTGGAAAGATCCACATGGTCCTAACCTGCCCTCTGCAGAAGGACAGGAAACTTAAAGAACCCAGGACAGGGAACATGGTTCTGCTCCAAAGCCACCAGCTCTTGCCTGTCCCCTTCACTCTTTCTAGATCATTCCTTGCACTCTGCTCTATCTTTAGAGGTCACCGGTTCAAGTAACTCATCATGAAACACCTGCAAAAAACTGCCCCACCTTGTGCCTCCACTGCCCGATGACTGAACTGACCTCCAGGCTTGACTCTGGTCTCCCCTGTGTTATTTCTGCTGAAACATCCAGTCCCAGCCCACGCTGCTCAGTATCTTCAGGGTTTCAGGACACTGGGAAGTCCCATTATTACTCATCTCTAGAATGTCCTTGGAAATGGAAGCTGCAGAGAAATTATATCTAGGGGGGCAAAGTAGGATGGAATTTGGAAGGGGCCCAGCAGTTGCACATTCCAGGTCAGGAACCCAAGGTGAGCCAGCCATTCAACTGATTAGTGAGGGACTGGGAGGAGTACCAGGGGCTGTGACTCCCACTGACGTGTCTGTCCATGACCCAACACTGCTGCTCAATTGACACTTGAGAAAGTCTGTGCTTTCCTAAGACAGAGCAGACGGCCTCACAGTCTTTGAGCCCTTAGATCATCATGCATCTGTCTTCTGACACATGCACCATCTATTGGCTTTCAAGGACTTGGGTGGGCTGAGAGGTGGGAGATGCCACTCTGATTGAAGGATGCCTATGGAGGAATCAAAGGTGCCACACAGGACAATCTTCTCTCTGCCACCCACACAGAGAAGCTGCCCAAGCCCTACATCACCATCAACAACTTAAACCCCAGGGAGAATGTGGATGTCTTAACCTTCACCTGCGAACCTGAGAGTGAGAACTACACCTACATGTGGTGGTTAAATGGTCAGAGCCTCCCGGTCAGTCCAAGGATAAAGAGACCCATTGAAAACAGGATCCTCTTTCTACGCAGAGTCACAAGAAATGAAACAGGACCCTATGAATGTGAAATACGGGACCGATATGGTGGCTTCCGCAGTGACCCAGTCACCCTGAATGTCCTCTGTGAGTATGTTTTGTTCCTCTGTGGGCCAGGCCACCAGCTTAAATCCAAACGACCAGAGGCCAGGCCTCTCAGTCTCTCTCCGGTCCAAGTATAGACACATTTACTTCTGGACATCTGAGCTGGCCATGACTCCCAGCCCTGGGAAAACTTAGGTAGGCACAGCCTTAACCAAGAATATAAGGGGAGGGGATGCTCTTATCATGGGAGACTTGGGGCCCACAGCTTGTGATGGGAGAAACAGGTGAATACCTCAGGCTTCGGCTCAGTGAACACAGACGAGGTTTGGCTGGGACTTGAGGGTGTGTCTTGGCTCAGAGGGTCACTGTGTCCCTTTAAGAGACCAGGAGCATCCCCTTCCCTGGAATGACATCACCTGTGGCTTTATTCTCTTTGTTCCAGATGGTCCAGACCTCCCCAGCATTTACCCTTCATTCGCCCATTATCGTTCAGGAGAAAACCTCTACTTGTCCTGCTTTGCGGACTCTAACCCACCGGCAGAGTATTCTTGGACAATTAATAGGAAATTTCAGCTATCAGGACAAAAGCTCTCTATCCCCCAAATTACTACAAAGCATAGCGGGCTCTATGTCTGCTCTGTTCGTAACTCAGCCACTGGCAGGAGAAACTCCAAATCCATGAGAGTCAAAGTCACTGGTAAGTGGATCCCAGCATCCTTGGCAACAGGGTTTTAGGTGGAGTGTATGTGGCTTTCAGAGAAGAGTCAGGAAAACGTTTTTATTCCCAGCCTGTATCCCATGGGCACAAGCAAATCCCAAATTCTCTTCCTGAACCCTCCCAATTTGTCTCTACAGACTCTTCTCCTTGTTTTTCTGTTTTCTCATGGCTGACCTTGTGTCTGGCCTGAGAAAGGTAGGGAGGGGGCTTTATCAGCCCTGAGCCCTATGTGGTAAAACAGGCTACACAGAGGGACAAGAAGGAGAGTCCTCAAGATCAATTTGCTTGTCGCTGTCACCAACACATCCCCGTCTGCCACATCTTTGTTTTCTTGTACCTATTCCGTGAGCTACAAGGAACATGTGAGGCTTTGAAACAAGCTCACACTTTTCTCCCAAATGAGAGGAGGAAGCCCCTTGGGTGAGGGAGGAGCAGCTCAGACTCTGCTTCCTGCTCTGCTCCGGGATCCTCTGGTGACTGGCCCTGCCTGAATCCACCTGGGGAGGGACCAGCCTGTGTGGAGAAAGAGCCCTGGTGGCCTGTCCTGAATTTGGCTAAATTGAGCTGCCAGTTGAAGCCAAGCCTCCCCCAGGCCAGGCTGCAGGGAAATAAGAAGAGAGGGAGCCTCAGGGCAGACTCCTGGGCTGCGTCCTGGCTCTGAAGTCACCGGCTATATGATGCTCTGGGTACAGCACGTGGGACACAGCAGGGAGGACAGTGACTGATGCGGTGCTGGAGAAGTAGGGAGATTCACCCCTCGGGCTCTGCATGGCATGAAAGGGGTAGTGCCAAAAAGTGTGTAATTATAAAGAAGGTAAGACTACCAGACACTTTATATATATCTAATATAAGACTTACCATTAACTACTTCTAAGTGTGCAATTTAGTGTTGTGTAGCCATCACACTATCCATTTCCAGAACTTTTTCTTCTTACCATATTAAACCTCTGTACCCAATAAACAGTAACTCTCACTCCTTCTCCCCCTAACCCTTAGCACCCACCATTCTACTTTCTGTCTCTATGTAACTGGCTATTCTAACTATCTTTTATAAATGGAATTATATGCTAATGATCCTTTTGTGTCTGGCTTATTTCAGTTAGCATAATATCTTCAAGGTTCATCCATTTTGAAGGATGTGTTGGAATTTTATTCCTTGTTAAGGTTGAATAACATTTCAATGTATAGATACACCTCATTTGCCTACCCACTTCTCTTTCAATGGACTTTTCAGTTGTTTCCATTTTTTGTCTATTGTGAGTAATGCTTCTCTGAACATCAGTGTACAAATATTTGTTCAAATTTCTTTCAATTCTATGGAGAGTATGTCCAGAAGTGGCATTGCTGGATCAAATGGTAATTTATTGTTTAATTTTTTGAGAAAGAGCCACAGCACTTTTTCCAGTGGCTATACCATTTCCCATTCCCATCAGCAATGCACTAGAGCTCCAATTTTTGCATCTACTTGAAAACACCTGTTGTTTTTTGTTGCTGTCATTGTTGTTGTTTATCAAAGCCACCCTAAAGTGTGTGAGGTGGTGTAACATTGTGGTTTTGATTTGCATATCTCTAAGTATTCGTGATGCTGAGGAAGTTTGCATGGGTTTATTGGATATTTGTGTATCTTCCTTGGAGAAAACTCTACTTTAATCCTTTGTTCATTTATTCATTGGGTTTTTGGAGGTTTGCTGTTGTTGACTTGTAGCTTTTCATGTATTCTGGAAGTTAATTTCTTATCACATGTATAATTTGCAAATATTTGTATCATTTCATGGGTTGCCTTTTTACTTTCTTGATAATGTTCTTTGGTATATAAAAGGTTTTGATTTTTATGAAGTCCAATTTATCCATTTTATTTGTTGCCTATGCTTTTGTTGTTACAACAAAGAAATCATTGTGAAATCCAGTATCATGAAGCTTTTCTTCTAAGAGTTGTATAGTTTTTGCTCTTACATTTAGATCTTTGATCTATTGTGGGTTAATTTTTGTACATGGTGTTAGGTAAAGGTTCCACTCTTCTTGCCCTTGGATATCCAGCTTTCCCAATATGATTTGGTGAGAACACTGTCCCTTCCCCATTGAACAATCTTGGCACACTCGATGAAAATCATTTGGCCATATATGCAAGCATTTCTTTCTGGGCTATTATATTTCATTAATTTCCATGTCCTCCTTTATGCCAGTACGACACTGTATTGATTACTGGGGTTTTGTAGTAAATGCTGAAATCAGGAAGTGTGAGTCCTCCAGCTTCATTCTTCCTCTTCAAATCTGTGTGTCTATTTAGAGTCATGAGATTCAATATAAATTTTAGGACAGATTTTTCTTTTTCTGCAAAAATGTCACTGAGATTCTGATAGGAATTGTATTGAATCTGCAGCTCACTTTGGGTAGCACTGTCCTCCTAACAATATTGAGGCTTCTAATTCATGAAAACAAAATGTCTTTCAATTTATTGATGTCATCTTTCATTTCTTTCAGCAATATTTTGTAGATTTCAGGTATGATCATTTCACCTCTTTGGTTAAATTTATTCCTAAATATTTTATTCTTTTTGATGTTAATATAAATTGAAATTTTTTTTCTTAATTTCCCTTCAGATTGTTCATGGTTAGTGTCTTGAAATACAACTGATGTTTGAATGTTGATTTTGTATTGTGCGACATTACTGAATTTATTTCTTAATTCTAATAGGTTTGTTCCATCTTTAGGATTTTCTACATATAAGTTCAAGTTATCTGTAAACAGAAATAATTTTACTCCTTCCTTCCAATTTGAATGTGTTTTTTAAAATTCTTGCCTAATTTTTCTGACTAGACCTTTCAATATTATGTTGAATAAAAGAGTCAAAAACAGGCATCCTTGTCTATTTCCTGCTCATACAGGGAAAGCTTTCAGTCTTCCTCCGTTGAGTATGATGTTAGCATCGGGTTTTTCACATATTGCCTTTCTGTTGAGGTGGTTTGCTTCCATTCTTAGAATGTTTTTATTATGAAAAAATATTGAATTTCATCAAATGCTTTTACTGATTCAATTTTATTACTGATTTTAGTTCTATTCATATTTTTGTTTGTTTCTAGGCGTTTGTCTACTTCATCTAGGTTATCCAATTTATTGGCATAGAATTATTTGTAGTACTTTCATAATCGTTATTTTATTAGAATTGGTAGTAATTGCTTCATTTCTCTCTCTTTTTTTTTTTGAATAGAGAGAGACAGGCTCTCACTCTGCAGGCCAGCCCAGGATGGAATACAGTGGTGTGATTATGGCTCAATGCAGCCTCAACCTCCTGGGCTCAAGCAATTCTCCTTCTTCAGCCTCCCAAGATGCTAGGACTACAGGTGCATGCCACCATGCCCAGCTAATTCGTTTTTCATTTTTTTGTAGAGACAGTGTCCCCTCAGGTTAACTATGCTGGTCCAAACACCTGGTCTCAAGAAATCCTTCTGCTGTGACCTCCCAAAATGCTAGGATTAAAACATGACCCACCATGCTCAGAGTCCATTTTCATTTCTGATTTTAGTAATTTTAAACTTTTCTCTTTTTTTCTTAGTCAATCTAGTTAGTGGTTGTCCATTTTGTTGATTTTATTTTGAAGAATCAAATTTTGGTTCATTAATTTCCTCTATTCTTTTTCCATTCTCCATTTTATTTATATCCACTCTAATCCTTATTATTTCCCTCATTCACTGTGCTTGGGTTTAGTTTGTTTTTCTTTCATATCCTGAAGTATTAAAGTAGGTTGTTGACCTGAGATCTTTCTTCTTTTTTAATGTCAGAGTTTACAGTTATAAATTTCTTGCACAAGACTCAACTTTTCTGAACCTCTGATTCCTCCCCTGAAAACTGCAATGAGAGTGTTTTCTTCATACCATTCTTTTAAATGTTTAATGCAGTCAATGAAACAAGATGCCACACACAGAGGAACCAATGTCAGCTGCTATATTTCTACCATGATCATTAGCCTTGATGTCAAATAGTCCTAGAATCAAATCTCAGATCCACCTGTCACTAGCCATGTGACACCAGGAAAGTTTTTACACCACTCTAAGCTTCTGTCTTCTCATCGGCAAAATGGAAATAATGTCTACCTTACAGGGTTATTGTGTGGATTAAATGAGATACAGGTAAAGTACTTAGCACAGGGCCTGGCACATAGGAAGTGCCCTTCAACAGTACCTACCTTTTTCCATATGTATATGGAAAAAGAGGTAACACATAAAACATGAGGACATGGTTACTGACTGCTTGTGGGAGAGAAAGAAAAAAAGCTAAGTTCAAAGAATCAAGCCTGGTATGCTAGTTTTTACCAACTGAGATGCATCCAAGATGGGATTAGACATACAAGATAATTGATCAGGGAAGACACCTGTGAGGGAATGTGGGGCAGGCATGAAGGTAGCATGGGAGAACCCACAGACCACTATGCAGAGCTGATTCCTATGAAAAAGAAAGAGAAAGAAGTTTTAGGTACCAATGCAGTTCTAAGAGTTTTTGCAAGGCTGATGGGGAGTCCTCCAACCAGTCACCCATTAGAGTTAAAGAGAGCCTCAGAGAACTAGGCTTGCTTTCACACCCTTGCTGGGAGCCTGTGGGAAAGAAGCTTTCTGTGCAAAGGGGGTGGTGAATTTGAAATGCACTGATGTGGGCCTTCTGTCAATCAGTTCCCTGCCATGGAGACCTGGCAGGGTCTCATTCATGGCTGCCACAATACAGACACTGAGAAAAAGGTGCAACCATGAAAAGGTGCAAAGGTGGCAAGTTCTAATGACATAGAAAATAGCAATCAGCCTTTCTCATCTCCGAAAGCCTTCCAAAATATCTGAGTGCAGTAGAGAATTGACAGAGGGCTGATCACCAACCTAGAAACATGGTGAGAGGGGAAAAAAACTGCAAGAATATCATCATCTCCCATCAATTTTCCAACAGAAATAATGTAGTCCTTGAAGAAACAATTCTAGAGTACTTCATGTTACATGCTTGTTCCTGAGGCTCCCCCATGTAAAATAACATCAACTTCATTCCTTCTTTTCTTTTCTTTCCATGACAGCTCCTTCAGGAACAAGACATCTTCCTGGCCTTAATCCATTAGAGCAGCCGTGATGTCATTACTGTATTTCAGGAAGACTGGCAGGTATGATGGCCTTTTCTCTTATCCTGGTTCCTGCAGGGCTGACTGCCATGCTTGGGAGAGGGAAAAGACTTATTTGCCTGTATCTGGGACTGGATCTCCTCCTTCCTCCTCTAAACTCCTGCTTCTCTGCCCTAATTCCTGCAGTTACCTTTCTCCCTCGCCTTTATGCTCCCTGTACCCCACTGTCTTTTAGACATAATTATCTCCAGCCTCTGCTCATTTGTTTCTCAGATTCAAATGAGAAACACAATTCCACATGGTGAAACGCTCTTCATTATTTTTAACATCTCTCAATAGTGTAATTCTCTCCATTCCCATAAAGCTCAACCACTTTTCAAAGTATTGCTTGACTTCTTGTCTCCAGACTTTGAAACCTTCCTTGCATATGACTGCCTCATTACCTTTCTAAAATCTAGTTAATTCACTTAATCAAGAATCTCCAGGGGTCTACTCTAGCCTGTTTGATAGAATCTTCAAGGGTCTACTCTAGACTCTTTGATAAGTTCACCTTTCTTCTATTTACTAAGGCTTCTCAGTTCCTTTACCTCTACTTCCTAGTATAATTCCTCCATCCTAATTAGAACTGTCTTCCTACACATCCCTGCCCCTTCACCCATACAGACATAAAATTCTTAGTTCCAATGCTATGTCTAAAAACAGAGTGAAATCCCCTCCAGCATCTGCACTGCAGACTTAACCACACCCTTCATCACAAGCAACATCTGACCTCGCGGAGAACAAAGACTTTAGGATTAACATGTGAACCTGAGACTCAGAACACAACCTATGTGTGGTTGAGATCTTTTCCTGATGACCAGTTTACATGTTCAAAAAAGATACATAAATGAAGAAGGCAAGGTCCCTACCCCAGGAGACATAAATCCTAAGACAGGAAATGAGACCTGAAAATAATCATGATACCAAAATAGAAAAAATTGAATGCCACAAGAAATCAGAGAAATCTGATGGGAAATAGAGCTACACATTGGAATCACTGGAAAACATTTTTAAAAGTGATGCTCAAGCCCCACCCATTAGTTCCAGTTTAAAGGTCTGGAGAGGGACCCAGGCATTGGTAATTTTTAAGTCTTCCCTGACACTACTAACATGTAACAAGGATGGAGAACTCTTGTTGTAATAGGTAGAACTCAAAACTAAATCAATGATTTTCAGCTAGAAGTACTGGAGTTACCTAAGGAGCTTTTTCAACATACATAAGACTATACTTTTTTGGCCCTATTTATGAATGGGCTACACCAAGCACTTAGTAATCCAGTTGAGAAACAGAAGCTGAATGGAAAAACCACCTTATTTATTATGTTCTGATAAATAAGGTGGAAAAGCCACCTTATTTAATATCACCTTATATGATATTAAATTATATAGAAAGCGTTTTCAAATAAGTGATATGTGATGCTAAACCTTCTCTAAATAATATTTATGGGAATGTTAATAATATGAGTATTCTAGGCTGGGTGCGATGGCTCACGCCTGCAATCCTAGCACTTTGGGAGGCCGAGGTGGGTGGATCATGAGGTCAGGAGATCGAGATCATCCTGGCTAACACAGAGAAACCCCGTCTCTACTAAAAATGCAAAAACAAAATTAGCCGGGTGTGATGGGAGGCACCTGTAGTCTCAGCTACTCAGGAGGCTGAGGCAGGAGAATGGCATGAACCCGGGAGGCGGAGCTTGCAGTGAACTGAGATCGCACCACTGCACTCCAGCCTGGGTGACAGAGTGAGACTCCGTCTCAAAAAAAATTTTTTTAAATGAGCATTCTAAAAATTATATGAAATTCTGGAAATCAAATATGTTATCATAGTGTCATATGCCACAGAAGTAACTAGATTTCTATGTGAACTGTGTCTTTACCATAATAAACTCTCATTAGATTTTTAACCATAGTCATTTTAAACCTTTGTCCTTCCCAGACAGTTGCTTTGACTCTTCCTCAAAGCCTTTACAATCAGCTACAGTCCAAAATTGCTTTTCCTTCAAGGAGATTTATGGAAAAGACTCTGACAAGGACTCTTGAATACAAGTTTCTGATAACTTCAAGATCACACCACTGGACTAAGAATTTTCAAAATTTTAATGAACAGGCTGATACCTTCATGAAATTCAAAACAAAGAAGAAAAAAACTCAATGTTATTGGACTAAATAATCAAAAGGATAACTTTTTCATAATTTTTTATTTGAAAATGTGCTGATTCTTTGAATGTTTTATTCTCCAGATTTATTAACTTTTTTCCTTGAGCAATTGGTAAAGTGTACTTTTGTAAAGAAAAACTGAAACATTTGCTTTTGCTCTCTGAGTGCCCCAGAATCGGGAAACTATTCATGAGTATTCATATGTTTATGGTAATAACGTTAGTTGCACAAGTTCAGTAAGAATCTACTCTCTTTATAACAGGACACATTTGAAAACATTGGTTATATTACCAAGGCTTTGACTGGGATGTTATATTTGAGAATATACATAGAATAAACCCATAGGGAATACAGGCAAAGCCTAAAGTTGGCCTTGGTTTGGCTTCCTAGTCTCAAGAGGTTTTTGGAGGTTTAATCTGAGATTCTTATTAAAAACTTCTAGCAAAGCGAAGTTTAGAACGAGCCTCTATGATCCGTTGCTACTCTTGCTGCACTTAGGTAAAAAATCTGGGCAAGTTCGGTGAGACTCAACCTATTTTGCAAACAAATTCATCCTACTGGAATTATCTTTGGTAAAAATAGAGACTCCTATAGAGAGAAAAACTATGTTGAAAAGAAAAACTGTAGTACACCTGTTACCAGATTGAACCACTGTTCATTATCTTTGAGTACTTATAATCCACTGGTAGACTGGACTGGACCCTGAATTCTTTTAGTTCTTCGCATTCAATTTTCTCCAATGAAATCATTAAGAACAAGAGCGGCTCTGTTCCTGAAGCCATGTAAGCTGGAGGTGGACAACTCTATGTAAATTTCATGGGAAATCCCTCGTGACTGAGGTGTGGGCCACTAAGAACTCATCAAATGTTCAACACCATAACTTAGAGACACTCAAACTGCAAACCACGACAAGTTGATGACTTTACACTGTGGACAGCTTTTCTCAAGATGTCAGAACAAGACTATAAATCATGATGAGACTCTTACCTCTCTTAATTTGTCCTTGCTTATGACTGTCTCCTTTGCTTCCCAGAATAATGCTGTACTTAGGATTTCACAAGACGTAGCTTCTGAGGCTAACAGTGTCAGATATATCATGTCAACTACACTTTTTTTTATATAAGATGAAGTTTCACTCTTGTTGCCCATGCTGGAGTGCAGTGGCACATTCTTGGCTCACTGCCACCTCCACCTCCTGGGTTCAAGTGATTCTCCTGCTTCAGGCTCCCGAGTAGCTGGGATTACAGCCATGCACCACCACGCCCAGCTAATTTTGTATTTTCAGTAGAGACAGGGTTTCTCCATGTTGGTCAGGCTGGTCTCGAAATCCCGACCTCAGGTGATCCGCACGCCTCAGCCTCCCAAAGTGCTGGGAATACAGGCGTGAGCCACCACACCCAGCCCACACATTTTTACATAACAAGAGATCCTTTAGTCCACCCAAAGGCTGATGATAGCTGCATCTGTAACACAACTTTTTCCTCAAATGTATGGAGTTTTTTTTAGGCTTCCACTTCTATACTTGCCTATTCTCACTCCCTGTTTTAATTTAACATAGACATGCAATGCTAGATAATAGAATTGCTCTCTACCAGCTGAATAGCGGGGAGCCTGTGCAGTTTCTGACACTTCTTGTTGCACATGGATTAATACATCTGGTATTATAGAGACTCAGTTGTAAAAATCAATAAATGTGCTGCCTGGTTAACATGACTAGACTCTTCTGGCTTCTTCTGTGATCTATCCTGTTGTAGTTGGTTTGCACCTTGCCTAAGGTGCATGTTCCAAACTCTTGATATTTTCCTCCTGATAGTCATACTGGTAGTCTCCCTCGTGTGGTGCAATCTACAGATGTTTTTATTTGTGTGCAAATATTTGTGTGCAGCCATTCTTCAAATATCAAATGGTTTCTCTTGGGCTGGAATGACAAAAACTCAAAGAAATGTGTGATTTATGGGCTGGGCGCAGTGGCTCACATCTGTAATCCCAGCACTTTGGGAGGCCAAGGCAGGCAGATCGCAAGGTCAGGAGTTCGAGACCAGACTGCTCAATATGATGAAACCCTGTCTCTACTAAAAATACAAAAATTAGCTGGGCATGGTGGCGTGCACCTGTAGTCCTGTAGAGATATCCCCTGAAACTATTGCTACAGAATAAAAGATGAAATGCTCCTGATTATTGCATATACAAAATTGCATGCAGGATTGTGTAAAGACAATGCCAGGTTGGAGCCTACAGTGTGTGATGTGCTTCTGTTATACGGATGGGAGATAGAATTATGAGTTTAGAACATAGATTACAAATGCAATGTGATTGGAATACTTCTGATTTTTGTATAACTCCGCTCCAATATAATGAGTCTGTTCACAATTGGGAATCAGTAAAATGCCATTTACAAGGAAGTGAAGATAATTTAAGTTTAGACATAAGCAACGTAAAAGAACAGATTTTTGAGGCCTCTCAATCACACTTAATGGCTTTACCCAGTGCTGAAGTTTTAGAAGGTATCTCTGTGGGATTATCTAATCTCAACCCCATTCAATAGGTAAAATCTCTGGGAGGATCCACTATTATTAATTTTGTTCTGTATATAATTTGTGCTATTGGTTTATTGTTCATGTGTAAAATTGGAAAAAATATTCTTCAATCCAATCGTGATCAGTGCCAAGCTATGATTGCTATGGTTCATTTAAATCAGAGAAAACGGGGAGATGTAGGGAGATCCCCTGAAACTATTACTATGGAATAAAAGATGAAATGCTCCTGATTATTGTAAATACAAAATTGCATGCAGGATTGTGTAAAGACAAATGCCAGGTTGGGCTGCCAGAATGAGCCAACAGCACATGATGTGCTTCCCCCTGCAGAGAGCCTATGAACGGACGTGCAAGTCAGAGAGGTTTCACATTACCAAGATTCCTATCCTAGAAAAGCAGATGTTCATAGCTCTGGGAATGGAATGCGACCCTTGTGGAGAGCCTATAAATGACCCTAAATCCCTCACTAACCTACCCCTACTCTCACTAAACATAATAATAAATGCTGGTATATCCAGTGCATTGGCAGCATTGCAGGGCCAGAAGGCGGTGACCCCCCTGGACCCAAGTTTCACTATTTTTTATGTGTCTTTTATTTCTCAACCTGCCAATCTGCCTGGGAACAAAGAAGGAGCCACATTGGATTGCAGGCTGCTGCCCAGATCCTGCAATATAGTCCCAGCTACTTGGGATGCTGAGGCATCTGTAGAGGGAGAGCTGCCCAAAATAATAAATCACAAATAAAAGCCAATTACATCTATAACTAAATTAGTTGTAATTTTGTCTTATCACACATGCTCACAGCAAGCAATGGCCAGTGGAGTCTCTTAGGCTGCATCATTCTCACCCTGACCCTCCTGCCTTTCTCTTTCACCTACAAGGACCCTTATGATGACACTTGGAGCCACCCAGGTAAGCCAGAATAAGCTTTCCATCTGAAGATACTCAACTTCATCACCTTTGAACAGCTTTTTTGCCAAGAAAAGTAAATGCATGTGTTCTAAGAGTTAGGATGTGGATTTTTTTTTTTTTTTTGACACAGAGTTTCACTCATGTTGCCCCAGCTGGAGTGCAGTGGCACAATCTCGGCTCACTGCAATCTCCGCCTCCCAGGTTCAAATGATTCTCCTGCCTTAGCCTCCCAAGTAGCTGGCATTACAGGCGCCTGCCACCATGCCCAGCTAATTTTTGCATTTTTAGTAGAAATGGGGTTTCATCATGTTTGCCAGGCTGGTCTTGAACTCCTGACCTCGTGATTCACCCGTCTCAGCCTCCCAAAGTGCTGGAATTACAGGCATGAGCCCCCACACCCGGCCCAGATGTGGACATTTTTAAGAGGCCATTATTCTGTCTCATACAGATCACTTTCATAAACATCATCCACAACATAAATGTTTTGCCTTCCTTCCATGTCTCACTTTTCTGTCTGCACAAACCACAGTGAAACACACTAGCTCTGCTATGAAGTGGCTGGATGACCCTGGGCCACTCAT
>NW_026652961.1:0-19199 GCF_009828535.3 Hylobates moloch
AATTTTGTGTTTTTTTCAGTTAACTTTAATCTCAAGGTAGAGAATGAACCAGAAGCCCCCACTGGGCTGGTGTTTACTCTCTGGCCTGCACTCATCCCAGCTGGGCGATCTGCTGGGATTCTGCTGATGCATTCCGGATCCTCCTTCAGGGTCCTTCTTTTGCAGCTTCTAGCGCCTCAGTTCTCAAAGTGAGTCCCCAGACCAGAAGCCTTGCTTTACCCAGGAGCCTGGTAGAACGTACCTCCCAGAACTTTGGGAGGCTGAGTCGAGTGGATCACTTGAGGTCAGGAGTTTGAGACCAGCCTGGCCAACATGGTGAAACTCCATCTCTACTAAAACAAAAATTAGTGAGGCATGGTGGCAGGCACCTGTAATCCCAGCTACTCAGGAGGCTGAGGCAGGAGAATGGTTTGGACCCAGGAGGTGGAGGCTGCAGTGAGCCAAGATTGTGCCATTGCACTCCAGCCTGGGCGACGGAGTGAGACTCTGTTGCAAAAAAAAAAAAAAGAATGCACCTCCTAGTGGGAGGGCAAGATTTCTAGGAAGCTCCACCCCCTTATCAGTTCTTCCCCAGCTCTGTGCTTCCTGAGTTCTCACCTCTTCTCTAAGAAGGAGGCTTTTGAAGCCCAAAAGCCAAGAACCAACTTAGGTTTTCCTCTGCTTCCTGGAGCCCCCCTCCTTCCCAGAGCAGTGATACCATGGCTTGACTCCCACACGAGGAGAGGGGTCAGAAGGGAAAAAGAAGATGGGGAAATATGACTTTGATGCAAATGCAAATATTGACTCAGAGCTCGTGCCTCTGGGCTGGCAGTAAACTGAGCTTTGGTGAGTCTTGGGAAGGGTAGGATTGTCACTGTGGATCAGCTATCAGTGGTTCCAGCACACTTGGTACGTGGCCTGATGGCACTGGATCTAGGTACCCGTTCTGTGGTCACAAGTCTTTGGCTGGGCCAAGAACCCTGGTATCTGGAGTTCCCCTTCCCTGCAATGATTGCCAGGGGTGAAGGAGCAGCTGTCCCTTCCTGAGTTTGCCCCAGGCCCCTCTCCTCCTTTTTGGCCTCTTCTGCTCAGCCTTGTACCCTTTTACAGAACTTGCCTGGCCCCTGAGGCATTGGCCAATACATTAGGGTTTAGGCTTTTCCTTGTGACTACAAAGAGAAGGGGAAGTCAAGAACATGGAGACACCAAATAATTTCATATTTTAATAACTCCTTTTGCCATGAGCCGCTGGTGATTTATTTTGAGAATGGCTGTAGATGGAGTGGGCCCTCTGCTGTGCCCCCTAGGGAGGTTTAGAATTAGAACCAGGGGATGTCGTTCTATTGAACTTTTGCCAGAACA
This sequence comes from Hylobates moloch, assembly GCF_009828535.3. Classification (NCBI taxonomy): domain Eukaryota; kingdom Metazoa; phylum Chordata; class Mammalia; order Primates; family Hylobatidae; genus Hylobates; species Hylobates moloch. The sequence continues at coordinate 1,342 of NW_026652961.1, forward strand.
AGTTCAAAAGGAAAGAATTTGACCTCTTATATTTGATTTCAGACCCCATGATCCTCCTTTGGGAAGGAAAAAAAATCTTGTCTGGAATCTTTTGTGCTATGTACATATACATATATATGGTTTTTCTTAGTAGAAATTTGCTAAATCCTTGGGGATAAGAAACCCCAACATCCTGTTTTTATGTGTCCAGAATGAAAGATAAGGATCTGATTTAGACCCTGCCCTTAGTGCAATAAGACATAGTTCATACAAGGCATGCATGCCTTCCCTCTCCCCAGAGCCTAAAGCCTAGATTAACCCTGAGCAATCATGGTTTCTGGAACTTTCATTTCCCAGGGAGCCCTGAGGTCAGGGCCAGCCCAGGGCACTCCAGAGCAATGGCTGCAGGACCCTTGGGGCAGAGAGGGGGAGCCTGAGGCCTCCAGGAGGGCCTGTGGCTGGGTCATTTGGATGCTGATGCAAGTTCTCCCTGGAGCAAGGCAGACACATCAATTTCGACACCCTGGGGGCTCTGTGGTGGAGGAGAGGACACTCAAATCACCCCAGGAGTGTCTCATGCATAAATCAGATGCCTCTGCGGGTGGAATCCCAGCCAGTATTGATTGAATCGAGCCCTGGTAATAAATCGGGTAGATAAATCAGTTGGGAATTAAGGCAGGCACAGGGTGCACTGGTTATAGAAAATATTTAAGTTTAATGCATTGACCGGGAGCAGAGCATAATTTCACGATGGCACCAGTTTGCTGATGACATAAAATAGCAAAAAGGTGGCAGACGCTCGTGGGAGCAGCCAGATGCATTCTAAGTGATCCAGGCAATGTGGATGGGGCTGCTGAGGGGCCTGTGCAAGCTCATTGCGGAGCTGCCTTAAGTAATGAGGTTGGGGCCTGAAAGTCACCAGCTGCTCTGGCCCCAAATTGTGCAGAATACTGATCAGAGGGTGTCCACCCCCCCCGGCCAGCTCCTGGGTTGCTGTGGCTCTGTCCCACCCCATCTCAGAATAGTGCCACCCACTCCTTCCTCTCTTTCTCTCTCATCCCTGCAGCCCAAGATGGACACACAGCTCCCAGCCATCTTCCCTTCTCCACCCCACCACCAGGGGGATCTTTCCAAAAACATTTACAATCACGTCACCCCTCTGTTTCAGAATTTCCATGGCTCCCATTGCTGTTCAGATAACGTCAAAACCCCTGATGGTTTTGACAGGTCAAGGCTCCCCCTGTCCCGCTGGCTTCTTGGCAGATCTCGTTCCAGGCCATGCTCCTTTCCTCTGAGTCTCTGGCATGTGGCTTCCTTTCATTTCCTTCCCATATTAGACCTTTTGCTCAGGCTGTTTCCCAACCCAGTGCTCTTCCTGACTCTCCCTACTGTCCCCAACACCACCCCCCCATCCTGCAGCCCTGCTGCTTTCCCAGCCCACTCCTGTCATTCACCCTGACCCATTCCTCAGAGCCCCCAGACGTCTCCGGTGGACTCTGCGATGACTTGTGTGGTGTCTGAGTTGGTCCCTGGCTGGGTGAGAGCAGGGCCAGCTCTTGCCCTGTTTTCCCTTTCACAGGTGGGATCTAACAGGCAGACCCCTCAAGCACAGCATCAGAACTAGAAGAAGCCATCACAAAGGAATGCATCTTGCACGACTCCATTTACACAAAGCGTCCAGCAAAGGCAAATCCATCCATGCAGACAGAAAATCTCTGTTTGTGGTTGCTTAGGGCTAAGGGGAATGGGGAGTGTCTTTTTGGGGTGATGAAAATAGTCTAAAATGAGATAATGGTGATGGTTGCATAATTCTGTAAAAATACTAAAACTCATTTTCTTTTTTTTTTCTTTTCTTTCTTTCTTTTTTTTTTTTTTTTTTGAGACAGGATCTGGCTTCATCACCCAGGCTGGAATGCAGTGGTGCCATCTTGGCTCACTGCCTTCTGGGTTCAAGTGATTCTCTCACCTCAGCCTCCTGAGTAGCTGGGACTACAGGCATATGCCATAATGCCAGGGCTGATTTTTGTATTTTTGGTAGAGATGGAGTTTCGCCATGTTGCCCAGGCTGGTCTTGAACTCCTGAGCTCAAGTGATCCACCAGCCTTTGCCTCCCAAAATGCTGGGATTATAGACGTGAGCCACCACGCCCAGCCAAACCCAGGGAATTTTTACATTGAATTTTACACCCATTGAAATTTTCACTTTAAATGGGTGATCTTCATGATATGTGAGCGTTTTTTTTTAAAAAAAGGCACCTACAGATATTGAACAGATGAAAGGTTGTAGAGTTCAAGAGAAAGGGGGATTCTCCTTTGCTGAAAAGCAGCCTCATGAATCTTGAATGCTTATGACAGTGTGCTGCTGGAACAGCATCTGTGCCACAGAAGTGCGAGCCTGGCTCTGTCCCCGAAGATCTACTGACCTAGCAAGGAGAAAGGAAGCGAGGGAGAGGCGGAGGGCCAGAAGAGGTGGCCCTGGTGATAGGGCAGAGTGCGAGAGCCCGAGGGCCAGAAGAGGTGGCCTGGGTGATGAGGCGGTGGTAAGATGGATGCGCCGGCAGGGCTAGAGGTGAAGGTGATCAGCTCAGCATGGCTGTGCTAAGCTTCAGGCCAGTGGGACACTCCGGAGGCAGCACAAAGGGTCAGGGATAGAAACCTAGGTTTGGGAAAAAAGGGGTGTGTGTGTGTGTGTGTGTGTGTGTGTGTGTGTGTGTGTGTGTGTGCTCATGCATGCTTGCATGCATCAGGTGCAGATGTGGATGAGGAGTCACAGGGAAAGCTGGTGGCATGAGAAGAGGAGGGTCAAGGAGAGAACCCAAGGGGATGCGCTGGAGAGCCAGGTGGGGGAGAGATGCTGGGTGTCTGGATCCTCGGAGAAGTAGACATTTATGCAAGAGATGGAGAAATGGGGAGGAGGCAGGGACGCTGGGAGAACTTTGTAAGGAGAGAGCGAAGGAAGGGGACGCATGTGTTTTTGAATGCACTGCAAGGCAGCATCTTGCAGAAGGGATCCGTCTTTGCATCCTAGACATGCCCATGATGGGCAGAGTGTGCCTTAGGCATGAAGGCCAGGATGTTTTCAAAGGGAGGCAGCTGGGGCCACCCAAGTCCAATTCCACCCCCTGCAGGCAGTGAGAGGTCTTCGGGGACATTTCCATGGCTGCCGCCACGATGCCCAAGACTGAGAAGTGGCAGTCTAAGCACAGGGGCCACAGGATTTCTGCTGTCCACTTGTTCATTCGCCCACTCATCAAACATCCTTGAGCACCTACTACGTGCCAGGTGCTATTCTGGGCAGACAAAGCAGCAGTGAGCAAAATAGACGCGTCCCTTCCTTTGTGTGGCTTACACAAGAGCATGGCATGCCAAATTCCAGAGGGAGAGAATAGCAAGGATTTCAAGACGGAGGTGGTAACCAAGATGGGTGACGTAGGATGAGGAGGATTGGAAGGTGGGTTGGGTTAGGCTACAGGGCGGCCACAGCAGGTCTCTCCAGGGGGATTCTGAGGAGTTGAGAGGAGGTGGAGGCACAGGGGATGGAGAAATGGGTGGGTGGGTGGGCACAGAGAAGCTGAGGCAGGAAGTGGAGACTCATTTTTTAAAAATTATTTATTTATTTATTTATTTATTTAGAGACGGAGTCTCATTCTGTCACTCAGGCTGGAATGGAGTGGCTTGATCTCGGCTCACTGCAAGCTCCACCCCAGGTTCAAGTGATTCTCCTTTTTCAGCCTCCTGAGTAGCTGGGATTACAGGCATCTGCCACCATGCCTGGCTGACTTTTGTATTTTTAATGGGGGCAGAGTTTCACCATGTTGGCCAGGCTGGTCTCAAGCTCCTGACCTTAAGTGATCCTCCCACCTCAGCCTTCCAAAGTGCTTGGATTACCAAGCATGAGGTAACCCAATCATACAAGGTATGAGCCACCGTGCCCAGCCCAAGACTCATTATTATTATTTTTTTATCTCAGGAGCTTGGCTGGGAAGAGGACTGTAAAAGTAATAATATTAATTCTTATTGAACTTCAAGTGGTACAGACGTGGACAACATAAAAAGTGGAGATTTTCTGCATTTGTCCCACTGAAGATAATCAACACAAACAGTCTGGGTTTGGGGCAGACCTGGCAGATCGGCTGGCCTCCAACCAGCTCCCAGATTCCTCCTCCATCGCCTGATTCCACTGTACATGTGGAAATAACCCTGTTCCCCAGCCTCTCTTGCAGCTGGTGGTGGCCATGTGACAAGTTCTGGTCAATGAGAAGGGTGCCAGGGTTGCTGAGAAAGCTTTTGCTTACTTAATAAAAGAATGGCATGGCTAGAGATGCCTTTTGTTTCTTCCTCCTGGCCTTGAATTCAGATGTGATGACTAGAGATGATGCAGCCATTTTGTCATCATTAAGACCAAGAAAATTGGAGAGACTGCAGCTGTTATCCATGGAGCTGCTGAGCCAGGGTTCACAGCTGCCACTCACCTTTTTCTGATGTGAGAAGACAAACTCTTAAATTTTAAATCACATTAGTGGATTCTTTGTTATTTCTAGCCAAAAGCTTCCTAACTGGTACTGTCTATGCCTTTCCAGGCTGTTATCTATCTATCTATCTATCTATCTATCTATCTATCTATCTATCTATCCATCCATCATCTATCTATTTATCTATCTAAATGAGATTATACTATACGTTCTATGCCACAATTTTTATGATGCACATCTTTTTACATGAATATTCTTTAAAAAACAATTGTTTTTGACAATTTTATTGTGCACACAAACTATAATTTATTTAACCAGCTGCTTACTAATTATTTGGTCATTTCCAAATTGTTTGTTATTGGGATGAACAGAGTGTTGCACTGCTGTGTCCTGTAGGGAATCAGCCAGATGAACGTGAGGCTCTGGAGAGAGGCCTGGGCTAGAGGCACAGCTGGGGAGTCACCATCATGGGTCTGGAGGAGATGGCTGGCTCCAGCAATTCATCTTCTCCCTGTGTCCACACCCTTTGATAACTCTGCTGTTTTCTCCCATGGACGGAGTGGTGTATATTTTCCAGCTTTTTTACTTTAGGTTTTGCCTTGTGACTTGCTTTGGCCCCTAGACCAAGGCAGAAAAGATAATGTGCCTGTTCCAAACCTATGCCTTAAGGAGTCATGTGACTTGGGTTTTGACATGTGACATGCTTTGGCCTCTAGAACAAGGCAGGAAAGATAATCTCCTGTTCCAAGCCTAGGCCTTAAGGAGCCTCCCACATTTCCACTCCTCCTGTTGTGGTTTTGCCATTACCATGAGAAGAACTCACCCCAGCTCTTCTGCTAGTCCAAGGAGGAGGTTGAGAGGCACATGGAGCTGACTGCCCTAGCCAGACCTCACTGTGAGAAGCTGACCCTCAGTGACCCATAAGTGCACAAACTACAGATGTGCTTGCAGTTGTGTGCCACCGAGACCTTGCAGTTTGTTATGCACATGAGATGGCAGTAGCTGACTGATACAATGATCCAAGGAAGGGAGCACAGCAAGCAGAGAAAAAGGCCTGCGATGGAGTCCAGAGAACTCCAGGATTTTAAGCAAAAGCAATCGAGAATTGGACATTTTCAAGCCTAACTTAGGAAGCAGTTCAGCAGTACACAAAGAAGGAGTCCAGGAGGGTTCCTTGGAGGAAGGGGCCATTACTGGATGGGAAGAATCTGACCAGGTAGAGACGGGAAGGGAGGGGCTTCAGGTATGTGTGTACCGTGCCTGGAGTGTGGAGACAGGCTGGCTGTGCACACTGCGCTGGGACTAAGTTCTTCCCCCTCCAGACTTGTCCCCGAGGCGGGGCAGCACCTCTGCTTCTGCTCTGCTCAGAGGACAGGGTGCTCACAGACTCAGTTAGGGTGCTCTAGGGCCCCCAGGCCAGCAAAGGAATCTAATTCCTGGCTTTGTGTCTGACTGTAACCGAGCAGAGGCCGGTGGCCTGGTGGTGGGAGGCCCAGTCTCTGAAATCCAGAGCCTGGCTGGGAACCCCCTCCCACGTCTCACAGGAGCAGGGTGTGTCCGCAGACAGTGACTGGGCTAGGATATGCCTTGCTTTTCCTTGCCATACCCCCTTTCTCTGGGGACATCTTGGGCAGACTCCGGGGTCTCCAGTCACACTCAGTTGTGAAGATATCTATGTGACTGGAACTCAAAACGTAAAGCTCATGTCCAGCTCACAGCTTCTGGGAGAGGGTCCCCAGACCAGGCCAACTGGATGCCAGGGTCCTGCCATTGGGATGATGGCTTGTCTTCCACCCTCCTTGCTCTGCTACCTTCTCCGCCTGTGCTCCTGGTCTGGCAGGGTCAGGGCTGGACAGGGGTGAGAAGGAGCGGGGCCAAGGTCTTTTCATGTGGCTGGCGGCATGTATGGCTCTCCTTCAGCTGTTGAGCGCCTTCTGCACCCTAGGGCATGGAATGCTGTTCCTGCATGGGGCACACTCATGGGGTTTCTTTGAACCCCCATTCCCAGCCTCATTCCTTTCTAGGTCCAGTTTTATTCCTCCTCTGTGAGGAAGAATTATGAATATCACTGATGGGACCAGCACTTTGCACTTTTTGCACCAACCTGTGGTACAAATAGGGCCACATTGATTGTCCAGATGTCACCCAGTCTTGTCCTGGTCATTTACTTTCCCGGGGTCCCAGAAAAGCCCCCATGTCCTCTCCACCCTACACATTTCTAGGGGGGTCACACAAGTGCTCGTAAATGGGTCTGTTGGCCACCACTGCGCTCTGCTGGTGTCCCTGGGCACTGCTGCAGTGGCCCCGTCCCTGGGCTGCAGGTGAGGGGTGAGCAAGACCCCAACTTCCCCGTGACGCTGTCAGGGTCTCCAGCAGGGCCAACTGCTGACTCTTATGGATTGCTTAGGAAGGGTGCCATTTCCCACGTGACCTGCTCTCTCGGATTCAGACAGGACTTTTTCCTCATTATTAATGATGAGGGTGACTTCTAGCGCCATGACCAGCTTGCAGCTAAAACCTTCACTGACATCCATCTTCACTGAGTGCTTGCACACCTGTGAGGAGGACCGCCATCTCCACACTTTACAGGAAGAGACCCTGAGGCTCAGGGGAGCCAGAATTTGAATCCGATTTGTCCAATGCATCCAGATATGACTGAATCATGGTTGGGTGCCGGGGTGTGTTTCTGCATGTGTCTCTGTGCATATCTCCATGTTTTCATGCATGCATGCATGTGAGTCTGGGTGCGTGCATGTCTGTGTGTGCCGGGATGTGCTTCCAGACGTGTGTGCGGGTTTATGTGTGCGTGTGTCCGCGTGCACGTGTGCATATCCTCTTTCACCCACAGAGTGGTATCAGTGAAGACTTCTGAACTCAAAAAAGAAAATCCTACAAAGCAAAACTGAGGAATGAAGGAGCTGCTGTTGGATCTCATGGCCACTTTCTGGGTGAAGGTTCCCTGAGTTCTGTAGTTGGGGTTGGGATCCCCTTTGCACACTCCCCTGAAGACCCTGGTTTCTCCTTTGTGGCACCCATCACTCCTGTCTCTGACTGACACTCTGTGCAATTATTTGTCTAATGGCTGTGACCTCTGCTCGGTTCTGCTGGTTGTGGATCAGGGACCGTGTCTTTCTTGTCTGAGTGAGTGAATGACTGACAGAAATCCTCTGTATCACTCAGGACATTTCTGGGTGTAACTGACAGAAAATCAGCTCAAACTGGCTTAAGTGCAAAGAGGGCACTGCTGGCTCAAGACACCGAAAAGTTCATGGGTCTCCTGGGTTTAGGGGCTCCAGGGAGTCAGATGACAGAATCAGGTTGTTCTCTCTCTTTCTCTCTTATCTCCACTGTCTCTGCATTTATCTGTCTCTTCCTCTTTTACGGCAGACAGGTCCCTCCATGTGTCAGGGAGCAATGGAGGCAGGAGCTCTAGCTTATGTGGTCTTCATAGCTTAAGACCCCAGAGAGAAGGAGAAACTCTCTCTGCTGGCATCAAATCTCAGCGAAGTCCCTGATTAGCCAGTTTGGGTCACATGCACATCTTGGAACCAATCCCTGTGGCTCTGTAGGATGGAGGATTCTAACTGACCAGCCTGGTTCTTGGCACGCGCATGTGTTAGGGGTGGAGTACTGTGACTGACACATGATTGCAGGAGTGGGGCTGACTGGAGTTGGAAAGGTGGTTTTCTGAAGGAAAGTATTGAGCAGAAAGCATGTGTATTTCTTCTCATTACATTATTTTATAATTAAAAAGGCAACAACATCTTTTTCTTTTCCTAGATTGACCTAGTTGGGAAACCCAACTTAATGTGTAGCTTTTGTCTGACTTTGAGAACTTTTGGTAGTATATGGAACTTAAAACAAAACAAAATAAAACAAAAAGGTAGAATTTGACAGTAATTTTGTAGTCACTGCATTTTAGCTTTTAGCTGTCCATGCACTAAATGGGTATATATCATTAACTCAAAGTGTGGCCCCCAGATGAGCTTTCTCTGCCATTAAGACCTGAGAGTTAGGTTCCTGGGACACAGTATCCCAGATATCGTTTTTGGGAGAGTAAATGGACAAGATCCTTTTCCCAGTGGGCTGGGGGATGAGAAAGGTATGGCTGGTCATTAAAAGCCTTAGTCCAAGGATTTTTTTTTTCTATTAACACAACTGAAATTGTCCTGAAAGCCAAGTTATTATCTCTGGGAGGTGAGGAGTTTCAAGTAGGTGTTGGTGAAGAGGTGTGAGTTTTAGCACCTAAGGTGGGAAGTTTGCTAGGAGTCTAGGGGGACAGGGACTTGCTGCCTGTGGACACCTGTGATTCCAGTGGAGGGTCTTGGCTAACTCCTAGGGCTCCACAATGCCCCAGGGCTACCTCGACTTCCCTGTCACCTGCTGGTTCTCTAGGCCTGGAAAATTTCTTCTCTACCTGTTTGCCTAATGTAGTCTTGAAAGGATGTCTCTGAGTTGGAGGTGATTGCTCTGTGTCCTGGCTCCCCTGCTTGCAAGCTCAGTGACTCTACCCCCTATCTGGGAAACAGATGCCCCTGAATCCATTTATAGCAAATAGCATTTGAATGTATGGGGGGACCTGGAACAGACTCTCCCGGATTTTCTAAAAAGATCTAAAAACAAAGAGAGATGTAGATGCCAAATGCCTTTACAATGTTTATTTAACTAGTTATATACATACGTTTTGTGAAAGGAAAATAAATCTTGGGGCCCCCAAATCACTAAGCTAAAGGGAAAAGTCAAGCAGGGAGCTGCTTAGGGCAAACCTGCCTCCCATTCTATCCAAAGTCACCTCTGCTCACTGAGATAAATGCATATCTCATCGCCTCCTTTGGAGAGGCTCATCAGAAACTCAAAACAATGCAGCCATGTGTCTCTTATCTACCTATGACCTGGAAGCTTCCTCCCCACTTCGAGTTGTCCCGCCTTCAGCTGGTGTTGTCCCACTTTCCCGGACTGAACCAGTGTACATCTCACACATATTTATTGAAGTCTCCTGTCTCCCTAAAATTTATAGAACAAAGCTGTGCCCCAACCACCTTGGGAACATGTCGTCAGGACCTCCTGAGGCTGTGTCATGGGTGCGCATCCTCAACCTTGGCAAAATAAACTTCTAAATTAACTGAGACCTGTCTCAGATTTTTGGGGTTCACAATTTAAAAATCACATGCTAGGCTGGGCATGGTGGCTCACACCTGTAATCCAGCACTTTCGGAGGCCTAGGTTGGCAGATTACGAGGTCAAGAGACAATCCTGGCCAACATGGTGAAACCCCATCTCTACCAAACATACAAAAATTAGCTGGCTGTGGTGGCACAGGCCTGTAGTCCCAGCTACTCAGGAGGCTGAGGCAGCAGAATGGCTTGAACCTGGGAGAAGGAGGTTGCAGTGAGCCAAGATCGTGCCACTGCACTCCAACCTGGCGACAGAGTGAGATTCCGTCTCAAAAAAAAAAAAAAATCACATACTACATGACACGAGGTGTGAATCAAAAATATGGCCAGTTCCTTCTGGTGCATCTCATGAGTAAGTTTCATGTCAACTCTTCACCTGGGCCTCCTCCAGCCTCTTGGTCATCACCAGTCCCTCGATGTCTGAGTGATGCTTTCCTCAGCTCAGCATCTTCACTCCCACCCAAGTTGTGGGACACAGAGCACTTTCTACATTCCCTCCATAAGGCTGTCACTCCCCATTTCATCGTAAGGCACATTTGCAGTGTATTAGGATGGCTCTCCCCATTTGTCCTGTAGGTGAAGCCAGTGATCTTGCAGTGTAATCACTTGCTTTATTGCATTTTAAAGAGATTTTAATAGACTCATTACATTAGTTTTCTATTGCAGTGTAACAAATTAGCACAAAATTAGTGGCTTAACACAATAATTGTTTATTCTCTCCCAGTTCTTAGGTAAGAAGTCTGGGCACAGCTTATCTGGGTTTTCCTCCAGGGTCTCACAAAGTGTCAGTAGAGCTGTGTTCTCATCTGGAGGGAAGACTTTGCTCCCAAGCTCCCTCAAGCTGTTGACAGAATCCATTTCCCTGTGGCTGTAGAATTCACTGCAGGGCAGCTTCCTTCTTCTATGAGGCCAGCAGGAGAGAGACAGAGAGAGGGGCAAGAGAGAGGCTGTCACTTCTCATCTTCTTTTAGAGAACTCACCAGAGTGGGTCAGGCCCACAAGGGATAATCTCCCTTTCGAGTAACTTTAAGTCAACCGATTAGGGACCTTAAAGATATCGCAAAATTCCTTCACCTTTGCCTATAATTTAACATAATCACAGGTGTGATAGCCCTCACCTCAGCCTCTGTCCATCAGGTAGAAGCAATTCACAGATTCCATTCACATTCCAGCGAAAGGGCCATACAAAGGTACAGACATCAGAGGCAGGAATCATGGGCTCACCTTAGCCTTCTGCCTAACACACCTGTTTACAATGAGAAGCAATAATTGCTATGCAAAGATACTTTCCAGATAATGACAAAATCAATGGGCTTCTTTCTCCTTTCTTGTTGATGACATCAAGGCAAGCCTCCCAAAGTAGCATTTATTGAAACACCCTTCTCCTTTTTAAGATAATATATGCCTTCCTTAAACACAACTTTGTTGTTAACATATTTTATTTTTTGGGACAGAATCTCGCTTTATCAGTCAGGCTGGAGTGCAGTGCTGCAGTCTCAGCTCCCTACAACTTCTGCCTCCTGGGTTCAAGCAATTCTCCTGCCTCAGCCTCCTGAGTAGCTGGCACTACAGACGTGAGCCACCATGCCTGGCTAATTATTGTGTTTTCAGTAGAGACGGGGTTTCACCATGTTGGCCAGGCTAGTCTCGAGCTCCTGACCTCAGGTGATCTGCCCGCCTCGGTCTCCCAAAGGGTTGGGATTACAGGCATGAACCACTACGCCCAGCCATGTTGTTAAAATATTTTTGAGGACATCTGATTTTATGAGAAACTTTGTAATGTAAAGGGCTTCAATACCATTTTTTTCAACTGGGGAATTCAATTTCAGTAGGTTCTCCTCCTCCTACAGAAAAAAGACCAACTCAGGAGAAGCCCAGGAAGGTTGGGGATGTCTGAAAAAAATGGGAGGCTGACTTCTTTTTCCTCAGTTGGACGTTTATCCAGCTCTCTTCCCTTGTGGAGGTGAGAGTGCTGGGGAGAAATGTCCTGGTATGACCAATATCACTACCCTTCAATGCTTATGGTCCTGAGAATGGGGAATGGAGCTCACTCATCTTGCATGCCCTCAGAGCTGGGTCATGAAAAGTCAATGGGATCGAGGATTTCACCCTACCAGGAATCCTTGTATTGCGGCACAGAAGCATGTGTGTCAGGGGGGTGTGGCAAGATGCCACTAGCCGGAATGACTGAAAAGCTTTGGGGCTGACCACCACCACCAACATGAGGATGGGCTGCTCTGGCCTTCCCTCACCAATGACACCTGGCTTCAGCGTGGGAAGGATGAGAGAGCGTGGATGAGAGGGGCTGGCCCAAGTGTGGCTGTGCCCCCTTCCACTCTCCCAGAGCCCAGGTTGCCCTTTGCTTGGGAGGAGGGATTTGGATGGAATATTCATTAATTTATTCTGTGCTTAACATGTGCTGGCACGGTTTAAATGAAATACCATTTAGAACCAAATGGGACTCTTATTTTCAAATGTATGTTTTAATCAAAGTAATTACTATGCTTAGAGCCAAATATTTCCATAAAGGTTGTCAAGGAAAAAAAAGGTGGTATCCATTGCACCTGCCTGACCGGGGAGATTCCCACGCTTTAACTTGATTATCTCAGCCGTTTTTTTCTTTGCACCTAAACTACATGCTCGGCTGCTCTGGATGGATCAGCTGCAGGCATTTCCTTCCTCGGAAACAAGGGCTTCCCTCTCTTTCCTTACACACGTGCTTTCCACACAGGTCCGCCCTCCTGTCTGAGCCACGTGACATAAGATAAAGTTGCCTAGATCAATATTCCATGTTTCCAATATTAGTACTTTGTAAATGTCCTGGACCATGTAATAAACTATGAAATTCTTGCTTTTCTATCCAGCTTTATTTTCCCTGGGGTTAATAACTACAATATTACTTGCTTTTTTAGGTTTTTTTTTAAGTGTCCTTCTGATTAATTCAACTTCAACTTTTCACCAGTTACCCAGAGACCTCCACGCTATCCAACACATCAGTGACTCAATAGATCTTTGGATTCATGAAGAAGTTCCATAACTTTCTGAACTGGTTGCCATCTGCTGTCCAGCCACCTTCTTTTATTTTTATTTTTGTAGAGATGGGGTCTTGCTCTGTTGCCCAGGCTGGTCTTGAACTCCTGGCCTCAAATGATTCTTTCATCTTGGCCTCCCAAAGTGCTGGGATTCCAGGCATGAGCCACCATGTCCAGCCCTCAGCTATCTTCTTAGTTCTCCCTTCGCCACCTCTTGGATCCCACCCTGCCTGGATGAGGAGCCTCATTTTTAGGGCTTTCTTCAGAGATGGGTGGTGAGGGGAGCTGTTGCCCCTGAGGCTACCCCTTGACACTGACCTTCTCCCTCCTCCACGGCCCCTCTAGACACCCTGTCTCTGGCCCGCACTTCTGCTGGTCGGGGTAGCTTGCCTGGCGGGGTGGCCCGGACCCTCCTCTTGGGGCTCTGAGCTCCTGACACCATGTCCTTAGCAAGCCCTGGCTGCTGTCCTTGTCATTTATAGTGATGACTGGGGATGGGAGCACTGAAGGCTGCCTCGGCAGATACCCTGTATACCAGACACATTCCTCTCTGCCACAACCTGGGGAACAGCATCCCCACCTCCTATGCACTGGCTCAGTGGTGATGGATGACCTGGGTCTGGGACACCCGCTCACCCACTCATGCACACTGTGTGTGCCCTCTGACCTGGCATGTGCCTAATTCTGGAGGTATCTCTCCCACCCTACAATGGGATGCTGCTCTCCCACCTGCCCCTACAACTTGGCGGGTCTGGGTTACCAGCTGGCAACAGGCATTTGTGGCTGCATGGTTTCCTCATGTCCCCTGGTCAAATGTTCAGGTCCCCCCAGAGGGGTCAGCTTACCAGAGGCCGTTCTCTCAAGGCTCTTCCTGCTGCGGAGGTCAGGACCTTGCCCTGGAAGCTGGGTCAGGACCTTGCCCTGGAAGCTGGACTTCTGCCTTGCCACTCTCCTGCTGGTGCCTGCCACAGACGTCACACAGCACTTTTTCTCTGCTTGTAGTCATCATGGAGCCTTCTAGGTCCTATAGCTGAGCAGTGGAGCTGCCTGAACTCCAGCCTTTCTGGGTCTGGGCCCCCCTGTGTCACCTAAGTGAGTGGTACCAGCATTCGCAGGTACAGAATGTGTTGCTTCCAAAACCCGGAGGGATCTTCCTAGCTCATGCTTCTTTCTTAGAGGTAGAAGGTGTGAGGCGCAGCCACTTGTCCTGTATGATAATCTGCCTTCCACTTTTCAGCACATGACCCTGTATGGCCCAGATCACTGGGCCTCAACACCTTCACCGGTGTGGCAGGCACTGAGTCCTTGTTGTGCTTACCTGCTCTCCTCAGTGGCCTACAGGTGTGGGCTGCCGCCCAAGGCACCCACATCTGTGCCATGTCTTGCTCCTCAGGGCTAGTCAATGTGACATCCTCCCTCTGATGGGCCAGGGTAGCTACTTTTTGGCACTCCTCTGCCTTCCTCCACAATTCAGCTGTTTGGTAGGGCCAGATGGAAGCATTTTGTCCTTGACTTATTATCTTGGTGGTGGAGGGTGGCAGTTGGAGGGTCCTTGGCCTCTACCACTATGGTTACTCTTTCTCTACAGGCCAAGGAACCTGTGTGAGGCTCTGCTGATTACAGAAGGTACATCCATACAACCACACATTCAGGCACTAGCGGATTGAGCCCAAAGACCCACCGTAAGATGGATGTGGGCCAAGGCTCTGTTTATCATTCACTCCCAGATGCCCATCAAGGGGGCCATGGTGGGATCAGCAACAACTCACTTTGAGCAAAGTGCACGGGGACTTGATTACATGGTCGCAAGTCCCCCTGGGGAAGGAAGGAGGGAACCGTGATGGTGCACTGGCCGCGCTATGGGGTCCTTCCCCGTGGGGTCCAGGTTCTTCTTCAGTTAGTGAGTTCTGGGTCTAATAACTGGTTCACATTGGGATCCTGGACCAGGAATCCGAGAACCTTCTTCTGAGGTCCTTGCCAGGGATCAAATCCCGTGCCATGGGGGAGTGACCCCTGATACCCCCGGCTTTCTCCTTCTCCCATTCCCATCTTCTTCTATTCCCAGACACTTCCCCAAGCGCTGCTAAAGCAAGAGGGGGGCCATGTCTCCCAAGAAGAGGGGGTGCACCTCCCCAGAGGGTCTAGGGGAGTCTGGGTGTCACGACTGTCAAGGGCTTTGCCCCAGGTAGTTGCTTCCCATGTCTCTGAATTACTGAAAGCTGTGGGACTGACCACCACCACCAAGATGAGGAGGGGGCTGCTCCGGCCTCCCCCTCACCAATGACACCTGGCTCCAACATGGGAAGGGAAGCAGTCCCCAGGCAGGGCACCAGTGGAAGGACTGGACTGGAAGGACCAGCTGGTGCAAAGTCCCTAGGTGGAAATGGGGCATTTCTCAGGAACAGTGAGGAGGGGCTACGAACTGAACGTGTACCCAGAAACTCACTTGTTGAAATCCTAAGCCCCAGTGTGATGGTGTCAGGAGGCAGGGCCACTGGGAGGTGATGACATGAGTAGAGCCTTCATGAATGGGATTAGTGCCTTATAAGAGGAACCTAAGAGAGAAGCCTTCCGCCTTTCCACCATGTGAGGACACAGCTAGCAGGTGCCACTATCCAGCAGGAAGCAGATCCTCACCGGAATCCACCTGAACATGGTGGCACCTTGATCTTGGACTTCCCAGCTGTCAGGACTGTGAATGATATATTTCTGTTGCTCATAAGCTGCCCAGCTGAGGGTATTCTGTTATAGTGGCCTGAAGGAACTATGGCAGAAGGTCAGCGAGGCTGGAACAGTGTGTGGGGAAGAGCAGGTGCAGAGGAGTGTAAGAGTTAAAGAAAGAGGAAAGAAACACAAAAAGTGGCTCAACAGTCAAAGACAGGCTTATCTGGGGGCATAAACCTGAGAGAGGCTTCTGGCTGGTTTTGGTCAGGAGCCTTCTCTCTTAAAGACTAAGAGTATTTAAGGGTTCAGAGAGAGAGGGCTTATCACAGGCTTGGAATGTTTCTCTGTGGGGGAGAAGTTTATTGCGGGGTTGGAATGTCTCTGGTCAGAGGGAATGTTATCTTGGAGCTGACATCTCTCTGGTTGGAGGGGAGGTTTTCTGGGGGCTGGCACATCTCTTGTTGGGGAGGGGTTTATCTTTTGGTTGGAATGTTTCTGGTTGGAGATGTCATTTGTGGTTTATGGTCATGCTGACCTTAGCCATTAGGCTGATGCCCTTTGGATTTAGGCAGTTTTTGATGAAAGAGAACTTTAAAATGATGGTGCTTGTCTAAGATGGCAATGCTACTGCTCTGTCATGGAGGTCAGAGAGAATGCTGGGGGCCAGGAGAGGTAGTCTTTTGGCTGAGTGGACTTCAGATGTAATTAAAGTAGGAAAGGGAACCATTGGAGGGTGTAAGCAGAAGAAGGACACGATTGGATTTTCTTCTTTAAAATCTCCCTCTGAAGCCAGGTGTGGCAGTGTGTGCCTGTAATTCTGCCTACTTAGGAGGCTGAAGTGGGAGGATCACTTGAGCCCAAGAGGCAGAGGTTGCAGTGAGCTGAGATCATGCCACCGTACTCCAGCCTGGGCAACAGAGCCAGACCCCCCCCAAAAAAAAAAAAAAAAAAAAAGAATTCCCTTTTTTTCTTGTGGCTGAATACTAATTCCACTGTACAGATGTACCACATTTTGTTTATCTATTCAACTGTCAATGGACACTGAGACTGTTTCCTCCTTCTGGCTACTGTGATCAATGCTGCCATAAACATGCATGTACATATACCTGTTTGAGTCCCTGCTTCCAATTCTTTGGTGTATCTACCCAGGAGTGGACTTATGGGCCATGTGGTGAGTCTATGTTCCACTATTCATGGAAATGGCAGCCTGGTTTCCACAGCAGCCACACCATTTTACATCCCACCATCATGCACCAATGTTCCCATTTCTCTACACTCTCAACATAACTTGTTCTTTTTCTTTTTTTTTTTTAACAGGTGTACGCCACTACACCTGGCTAGTTTTTGTATTTTTTGTACAGACAGGGTTTCTCCATGTTACCCAGGCTGGCCTTGAACTCCAGAGCTCAAGCGATCCACCTGCCTTGGCTTCCCAGAGTGCTGGGATGACAGGCGCGAGCCACTGTGTCCGGCCAAAAAAGGAAGGAAATTCTGATACAGGCTATAGCAGTGATGAACCTTGAGGAGGTCATGCTAAGTGAAATAAGTCAGTCACAAAAGGAAAAACACTGCATGACTCCACTTACAGGAGGACCCTAGAGTAGTCAAACTGATAAAGACAGAAAGTAGAAGGGTGGTCGCCAGGGGCTGTGGGGAGGGGCAATGGGGAGTTAGTGTTTGATGGGTAGAAGGTTTCAGTTTGGGAAAATGAAAAAGCTCTGTGGCTGGATGGTGGTGATATTTATACAACATCATGAGTCTACTCAGTATCACTGAACTGCACATTTGAAATGGTTAACATGGGAAAGTGTATGTTTTGTGTATTTTTACATACTCAGAGGGAAAGTTCACTCTGGCTGCAGGATAGAGATGGGGCTGCTGTAGGCCCATGGTGATCCAAAACCCGGCAAGGGGAGCAGGTGAGAAGCTTGTGGATTCTGAAGAGATTTGAGACAGAATTGATGAAGATTTGCTTGCCAGAAGGGTGTGGAGTGTGAGATAACTTCTAGTTTCCCAGCCTTAGCAAACTTCTACGTGCTGAGCTTGGGAAGAGTGTGGGAAGAGCTGGCTTTAGAGGCGGAGGTCAGAGGAGCTGCTATTGATGTACCACACCTGAGATGCCCACTGCACAGCCGTGCACCAGTTGCTCACCACACCTCATCTAGTTTAATACTCCCCAGCCCAAATACACACACACATATACACACAGGTGCAAACACACACACAGGCATAAATGCACACACGCACAGGCATACATGCACACACGCACACATAGGTATGCACACATACATGGATGCACATGCAGACACATGGGAAGTACAAGGGGGGTGGTCACCTTCGGGATGGCAAACTGAGGCTTGAGAAATCCAGCCTCTCACTCATGCTCACACAACAAGCACATCTCAGAGGCAGGATTCCATCCGAGGCCTGTGCTACTCCAAAGCTTCTGCTTTTTGTTGGTTGGAGAAACATGGGTTCCTTAGAATGAGGTGGAATCAGATGGGAAGTGAGAGGTCTTGTCCCTCTCCAGGGAGAGGC
>NW_026652962.1:0-19197 GCF_009828535.3 Hylobates moloch
TCCAGAGAAATAAATATAATGAAAAAAGACAATCTCAACTTCTGGAAATGAAAGACACACTTAGAGAAATGCAAAATGCATGGGAAAATTTCAAACCTAGAACTGAACAAGTAGAAGAAAGAATATCAGAGCTTGAAGACAAGACTTTTGAATGAACCCCATATGACAAAGACAAAGAAAATTTAAAAACTGAACAAAGCCTCCAAGAAATTTGGAATTATGCTAAATGACCAAACATAAAAATAATTGGTGTTCCTTAGAAAGAGGAGAAATATAAAAATTTGGAAAACATATTTGAGGGAACAATTGAGGAAAACTTCCATAGCCTTGCTAGAGAGCTAGACATCCAAATTGAAAAAGCTCAAAGAACACCTGAGAAATTCATCATCACATAGTCATCAGTTTATCTAAAGTCAGGTAAAATAGTTCATGCTGTCTCTACTTCTTGGACATCTATAGTGCTGGTGTGTGTTAATTTTATTGTTAATATAAGGGAAATAATATAGAAAACTAGAGAGCTAATTAGAAAAACGATCATAAGAGTATGACAGTGAAAATGAAGTAATTCTAACCTATAAAGGAAAACCTATCGGATTAACAGGAGATTTCTCAGCAGAAACCCTATAAGCCTAAAGGGACTGGGGTCCTGTCTTTACCCTCCTCCAACAAAATAATTGCCAGCCATAAATTTTTGTACCCATCAAAACTAAGAGTAATAAATGGAGGAGAGATAAAGTATTTTTCAAACAAACAAATGCTAAAAGAATTTGCCTCTACCAAGCCTGCACTACACGAAATGCTAAAAGGAGCGCTAAATCTTGAAACAAAACCTCAAAATACACCAAAATAGAACCTCCTTAAAGCATAAATCTCACAAGACCTATAAAACAATATCACAAATTTAAAAAGGTATTCAGGCAACAACTAGCATAATGAATAAAACAGTACCTCACATCTCAATACTAACGTTCAGTGTAAATGGCCTAAATGCTCAACTTAAAACATACAGAATGACAGAATGGATAAAAATACACCAACCAAGTATCTGCTGTCTTCAAGAGACTCACCTAATGCATAAGGACTCACATAAACTTAAGGTAAAGGGTGGAAAAATATATTCCATACAAATGTAAACCAAAAGTGAGAAGGAGCAGTTATTCTTATATCAGACAACACAGACTGTAAAGCAATAATAAATAAGAAAGACAAAGGCAGATATTATATAACGAAAACAGGAACAGTTCAACAGGAAAATATCACAATTGTAAATATATATGCACATAACATGGAAGCTTCCAAATTTATAAAACAATTATTATGACACATAAATGAGATGGACAACAGCACAATAATAGTGGGGGACTTCAGTACTCCACTGACAGCACTACACAGGCTATCAAGACAGAAACTAAACAAAGGAACAATGGACTTAAACTATACCCTAGAACAAATGGACTTAACATATTTACAAAACATTCTACCCAACAAATGCAGAATATGCATTCTTTCCAACAGCAAATGAAATATTCTCTGCAGAAGAATAAAATTGAAAATTAACTCAAAAAGGAAACCTCAAAATGATACAAATACATGGAAATTAAATAATCTGCTACTGAATGATCCTTGGGTCAACAATGAAAGATGGAAATTAAAAAAAAAATCTGAATTAAACAATAATAAAGACACAACCTATCAAAACCTCTGGAACACAGAAAAGTGGTACTAAGAGAAAAGTGCATAGAATTAAATGCCTACATCAAAATGAAAGAGCACACATAGACAATCTAAGGTAACACCTCAAGGAACTGGAGAAAAAAAAACACAAAGAACCAGCAGAAGAAAAGAAAAAACAAAAACCAGAGCAGAACTAAATAAAATTGAAACAAAAAAATACAAAAGATAAATGAAACAAAAAGATGGCTATATGAAAAGATAGGCAAAATTTATAGGCCATTAGCTACATTAGCCAAGAAAAGAAGAGAGAAGAGTCAAATAAGTTCCATTAGTAATAAAACAAGATATATTATAACCAATACCACAGAAATACAAAAGATCATTCAAGGCTGCTATGAACACCTTTACGCAAACAAACTAGGAATCCTAGAGGAGATAGATAAATTCCTGAAAATGTGCAATCCTCCTAGATTAAATCAGGAAGAAATAGAAACTCTAAACAGACCAATAACAAGTAGCAAGATTGAAACAGTAATTTAAAAAATTTCCAACAACAAAAACAAAGTCCAGGACAGAATGGATTTGCAGCTGAATTCTGTCAGGCATTCAAAGAATTGGTAGCACTCTTACTGAAACAATTCCAAAAGATAGAGAAATTGTGAATCCTCCCTAAATTATTTTATGAAGATAGTATCACCATAATACCAAATTCAGGAAAGGATGTAACAGAAAAAGAAAACTACACACAATATTCCTGATGAACATAGATACAAAAATCCTCAACAAAATACTAACTAACTGAATCCAACAGCATATAAAAAAGATAATCCACCATGATCAAGTGGGTTTCATTCTAGGGATGCAGGGCTGGTTTAACATATGCAAGTCAGTAAGTGTGATACATAAACAGAATTAAAAACAAAAATCATATGATCATCTCAATAGATGCAGAAAAAGCATTTGACAAGATCCAGCATCCCTTTATGATTAAAACCCTCTGCAAAATTGGCATGGAAGGAACATACCTCAGGTTAATAAAAGCCATCTCTGAAAAAACTACAGCCAACATTATACTGAACCAGAAAATGTTGAAAGTATTCCCCTTGAGAAACAACAGAGACATAGATATCAGTATCCATATATCTTTGTGCACATATGAGAGTGTTTCTGTAGGACAGAGACTTTTTGGTGATAGAAATTCTCCTTATTAGATACACTCATTTATGGGCCAAAAAAGGTGTAATCATTTACACATCTGTCACTACATTATGAGAATAACACTTTGCCTATAGTTGAAAAACTTTATCTTGTTTTAATATTTATTTCTGGACTACTGGTGAGACTGATTACCTTGTCATGCTTCTTGACTGTATTTCTTCTGCAAATGTTCTTTTCTTGTACATGATACATTTTCTTTCAGGTAATTTATTTTTATTGAATTATAAAAAACTCTTTATATATGTAGGAACTTTGTTTCCCTTTGTTGTATATTATGAAACTATAGTTGCCAGTTATACCACTTCTCACTGAACTATGCTAATAGTGTTTAAGTCATACAGAAATTTAAAAATTTTATAATCAGATTAATCAACTTTTATGGCTTATAGATTTTCTCTCTTGCTTAGGAATGACTTTGTTATTCTAAGTTTATTCTCCTATAAGTCATTTGAATTTCTTCTATTATTCTAATTTTAGTTTTTTGAAACTCATCATTTATTACAGCAGCCAACAACTGCATATTGTCTGTGAAAAGCTTCTCTGTGAGGATTTAATTTTATAATAATTATACACTCAAAATTATATCATTTCTTTTTTAACTTTTAAGTCCCAGGGTACAAGTGCAGGTTTGTTACATAGGTAAACTTGTATGATGGGGTTTGTTATACAGATTATTTCATCATTCATGTGTTAAGCCTAGTACCCATTAGTTATTCTTCCTGATGTTCTTCCTCCTCCCACCCTTCACCTTCTGAAAAGACCCAGTGTGTGTCATTCTCCTCTATGTGTCCATGTGTTCTCGTCAGTTAGCTACCACTTATAAGTGAGAACACGCAGTATTGGGTTTTCTGTTCCTGTGCTAGTTTGCTAAAGATAATCGCATCCAGCTCTATCCATGTCCCTGCAAAGAACATGATCTCATTCTTTTTCATGGCTGCATAGTATTCCATGGTGTATATTTACCACATTTTCTCTATTCAGTCTATAATTGATGAGCATTTATGTTGATTCCATGTCTTTGCTACTGCCAATAGTGCTGGAATGAACATACATGTGCATGTGTCTTTATAATGGAATGATTTCTATTCCTTTGGATATATATCCAGCAATGAGATTGTTTCATTGAATGGTATTTTGCCACACTGTCTCCCACAATGACCGAACTGATTTACACTCCCAGCAACAGTGTATAAGGGTTCCCTTTTCTCCTGAACCTTGACAGCATCTATTATTTTTTGACTTTTTAAGAACAGCCATTCTGACTGTTGTGAAATGCTATCTCATTGTGGTTTTGATTTGCATTTCTCTAATGATCAGTGATGTTGAGCTTTTTCTCATATGATTGTTGACTACATGTATGTTTTCTTCTGAAAAGTGTTCATGCCCTTTGCCTACTTTTTTATGTTGTTTTTGTAATTTTACGTTTCTTATAGATGCTGGATATTAGACCTTTGCTGAATGCATAGTTTGCAAAAAGTTTCTCCCATTCTCTGGGTTATCTGCTTACTCTGTTGATAGTTTCTTTTGCTGCGCAGAAACCCTTTAGTTTAATTAGATCCCCTTTGTCAATTTTTGCTTTTGTAGCTACTCCTTTTGGCATCTTCATCATAAAATGTTTGTCCATGCCTATGTCCTGAGTGGTATTGCCTAGGTTGTCTTCCAGGTTTTCATAGTTTGGGGTTTTACATTTAAGTCTTTAATCCCTCTTGAGTGAATTTTTGTATATGGTAGAAGGAAGATGTCCAGTTTCAATCTTCTGCATGTGGCTAGCCAGTAATCCCAGCATCATTTATTGAATAGGAAATCCTTTCTCTGTTGCTTCTTTTTGTCAGGTTTGCCAAAGTTCAGATAGTTGTAGGTATGCAGTCTTATTTCTGGGTTCTCTATACTGTTCCATTGGTCTATATGTCTGTTTTTGTACCAGTACCATGCTCTTTTCGTTATGGTAGCCCTGTAGAATAGTTTGAAGTTGGGTAGCATGATGCCTTCAGCTTTGTTCTCTTTGTTTAGGATTGCTTTGGCTATTCAGGCTCCTTTTTACTTTCGTGTGAATTTTAAAATATTCTTTATCTAGCTCTGTAAAGAAATGTCAATGTTATTTTAACGGGAATGTGATTGAATGTATGACCTGCTTTGGGCAGTATGGCCATTATCACAATATTGATTCTTCCAATCAATAAGCATGGAATGTTTTTCCACTTGTTTGTGTCATCTCTGATTTCTTCGAGCAGTGGTTTGTAGTTATCCTTGTAGTGACCATTCACCTGCCTAGTAAGTTGTATTCCTAGGTTTTTATTCTTTTGGTGGCATTTGTGAATGGGAGTTCGTTCCTGATTTGGCTTGTGGCTTGACTGTTGTTGGTGTATAGGAATGCTAGTGATTTTTGCACATTAATTTTGTATCTTGAGACTTTACTGAAGTTGTTTTTCAGCTTACAAAGCTTTTGGGCTAAGACTATGTGGTTTTCTAGATATATAATTATGTCGTTTGCAAGAAGGGATAGTTTCACTTTCTGTCTTCCTATTTGGATGCCGTTTTTTTCTTTCTCTTTCCTGATTGCCCTGGCCAAGACTTCCAATGCTATGATGAATTGGAGTGGTGAGAGAGGGCATCCTTCTCTTGTGCTGGTTTTCAAGGGGAATGTCTACAGCTTTTGTCCACTCAGTATGATGTCGACTGTGGGTTTGTCATATAGGGCCATTATTATTTTGAGCAATATTCTTTCAATACCTAGTTTATTGAGAGTTTTTAACATGAATGGATTTTGAATTTTATCAAAAGCCTTTTCTTCATATATTGAGATAATGATGTGGTTTTTGTCTTCAGGTTTGTTTATGTGATGAATCACATTTATTGATTTGTATATGTGAAGCCAAATTTGCATCCCAGTGATGAAGCCTACTTGATACTGTGGGGTGAGCTTTATAATGTGTTGCTGGACTTGGTTGCCAGTATTTTGTTCAGAATTTTTGCATCAGTGGTCATCAAGGACATTGGCCTGAAGTTTTCTTTTTTTGTTGTATCTCTGCCAGGTTTTGGTATCAGGATGATTCTGGCCTAACAGAATGAGTTGGAGAGGTGTCCCTCCTCCTCAACTCCTCTTTGTACATCTATAGAATTCAGCTGTGAGGAGTCCCAACTCCTCTTTGTACATCTATAGAATTCAGCTGTGAATTTGTTGGGTCTTGGCCTGTTTTTGGTTGATAGGCCATTTATTACTGCCTCAATGTCAGAACTCATTATTGGTCTGTTCAGAGATTCAACTATTTCCTGATTCAGTCTTGGAAGGTTGTATGTGCCCAGGAATTTATCCGTTTCCTCTAGATTTTCTAGTTTATTTGCATAATATTTTCTGATGGCTGTTTGTATTTCTGTGGAGGTCAGTGGTGATATTCCCCTTGTGATTTCTGATTGTGTTTATTTGAATCTTCCCTCTTTTCTTCTTTATTAGTGTAGCTAGCTGTCTATTTTATTATTTTCAAAAAAAACCCTCTGGATTTGTTGATCTTTTGAATGGTTTTTCATGTCTCTTTCTCCCTCAGTTCAACTCTGATTTTGGTTACTTATTGTCTTCTGCTAGCTGTGGGATTTGTTTCCTCTTGGTTCTCTAGTTCTTTTAGTTGTGACAGTAGGTTGATAACTGGAGATCTTTTAAACTTTTTGATGTGGGCATTTAGTGCTATAAATTTTCCTCTTATTGCTATCTTAGCTATGTCCCATAGATTCTGGTACATTGTATCTTTGTTCCCATTAGTTTTAAATAATTTCTTGATTTCTGCTTTAATTTCATTATTTACCCAAAAGTCATGTATGGTTTTGAGTGAATTTCTTAGTCTTTGTTTCTAATTTGATAGCACTGTGGTCTGAGAGATTGTTATTATTTCAATTATTTTGCATTTGCTGAAGAGTGTTTTACTTCTGATTATATGATTGATTTTGGAGTATGTGCCATGCAGCAATGAGAAGAATGTATATTCTGTTTTTGGGGGGTGGGGAGATCTGTAGATATTTATCAGGTCCATTTTATCCAGTGCTAAGTTCAGGACCTAAATATCCTTTTAAATTTTCTGTCTTGATGATCTGTTTAATATTGTCACTGGTGTGTTAAAGTCTTCCACTATTATTGTGTGGGAGTCTAAGTCTCTTTGATGGTCTCTAAGAACTTGCTTTATGAATTTTGGTGCTCCTGAGTTGGGTGTATATATATTTATAACAGTTAAATCTTCTCGTTGAATTGAACTCTTTACCATTATATAATGACCTACTTTGTCTTATTTTATCTTTGTTGGTTTAAAGCCTGTTTTGTCAGAAACTGGGATTACAAACCCTGCATTTTTCTATGTTCTATTTGTTTGGTACAGTTTCTTCCATCCCTTTATTTTGAACCTATGTGTGTCATTGCATGTGCTATGGGTCCCTGAAGACAGCATACCAGTGGTCATGGTTCTTTATCCAGCTTGCCACTTTGTGTCTTTCAACTGGGGCATTTAGCTCATTTACATGTAAGGTTAGTATTGATATGTGTGTATTTGATCCTGTCATCATGATGTTAGCTGGCTATTTTGCAGACTTGTTTACGTGGTTGCTTTACAGCATCACTGGTCTGTGAACTTCAGTATGTTTTTGTAGTGGCTTGTAATGGTCTTTCCTTTTCATATTTAGCACTTCCTTCAAGAGCACTTGTAAGGCAAGTCAGGTGGTAAAAATTTCCTCAGCATTTGCTTGTCTGAAAAAGATCCTATTTCTTCTTTGCTTATGAAGCTTAGTTTGACCAGATATGAAATTCTGGGTTGGAATTTCTTTTAAGATTGTTGTATATTGGCCCCCAATCTCTTCTGGCTTGTAGGTTTTCTTCTGAGAAATCCAGTGTTAGTCTGATGTGCTTCCCTTTGTAGGTGATCTGGCCTTTCTCTCTTGCTGACTTTAACAATTTTTCTTTCATTTCAACCTTGGAGAATCTGATGACTATGTGTCTTTGGGATTATCTTCTCATGCAGTATCTTACTGAGGTTCTCTGCATTTCCTGAATTTGTATGTTGGCCTCTCTAGCTAGGTTGGGCAAGTTCTCATGGATGATATCCTGACTATGTTTTCTAAATTGATTCCATTCTCCCCATCTCTTTCAGATACAGCAATCAGTCATAGATTCATTTTCTTTACATAATCCCATATTTCTCAGATTTAGTCTCTTTACATAATTCTATATTTTGTTTATCCCTTTGCATTTTTTTCTGTATTCTTTTCTGCCTGTCCTGTTTAATAAATTCCACCTTCAGAATCTTAGATTCTATCATCCACTTGGTCTATTCTGCTATTAATACTTGTGATTGCCTTATGAAATCCTCATAGTGTGTTTTTCAGCTGTATCAGGTTGGTTACATTCTCCTCTAAAGTAGCTATTTTGTCTGTCAGCTCCTGCAATGGTTTATCTTGATTTTTAGCTTCCTTGAATTGGGTTACAATGTACTGCTTTAGCTCAGTAAACTTTTATCTATCCATATTCTGAATTCTACTTCAGTCATTTCAGGCATTTTAGCCTCAGCCTGGCTTCGAACTCTTGCTGGATAGGTGATGCTGTCATTTGGAGGAAAGAGGACATTCTGGCTTTTTGAGTTTACAGCATTCTTGTGGTGATTATTTCTCATCTTTATGGGCTTATCTACCTTCAATCTTTGAGGGTGCTGAC
This sequence comes from Hylobates moloch, assembly GCF_009828535.3. Classification (NCBI taxonomy): domain Eukaryota; kingdom Metazoa; phylum Chordata; class Mammalia; order Primates; family Hylobatidae; genus Hylobates; species Hylobates moloch. The sequence goes on from NW_026652962.1 coordinate 8,579, forward strand.
TTTTGCATTTTTTTTAACAGCCTGGCCACTTTTCCATAGAGCTGCTGTGGTATGCTGGGCGTCTGCTCCAGTCCCTAGTCACCTCAGATTTTCCAGTACTTGGAGGTATTCACCAGTGAAGGCTGAAAAACAACAAAGATGGCAGCCTGCCCCTTCCTCTGGTAGCTCCATGACAAGGTGATACAGACATGTTGTTGGTCCAAACGCATCTGTAGGAGGTGGCTGGAGTCCCTGGATGGGAGGTTTTGCCCAGTAAGGAGGAACAGGATCAGGGACCCACTTAAAAAAGTAGTTTGGCCATGTTTTTGTAGTGCAGCTGTGCTGTACTAGGGGTCCACTTTAGCCCCTGGTTGCCTCAGACACTCCAAAGCCCAAAGGCCAGAGTGACTAAGTTGCCCAAATAGCAAAGATGGTGGACCACCCCTCCTCTTAGGAGCTCATCTCAGGAAGACCTGAAACCTCTGTCAGTCAAAGATCACTGATGAGGGTGGCCAGACGCTGGTTGGGAGGCTCCACCCAGTGATGGGGAATGTGGTCAGGGACCTGCTTAAAAAATGTGGCAGTCTGGCCACATTTTCTGTAGGGCTGCTGTGCTGTGCATGCGTACCACTTCCACCCCTGGTTGGCTTGGGCTCCCCAAATCTCAAAGGCTGGAACTGCTAAGTCATCCAAACAGCAAAGATAGCTGTCTGCCCCTGTGTCTGGGTGTTCCATCCCAAGAAGTTTTCAAATCTCTGCAGGCTGAACAACACTGGCAGGGGTGGCTGGAGGCCCTCATTTGGAGGTCCCACTCAGTGAGGAGGAACAGACCAGAGACTGACTTAAAGCAGTAGTCTGGCCATGTTTTGGTAGACCAGCTATGCTGCACTGGGGAATTCCTTCCACCCCTGGTTGGTTTGGATTCTCCAAAGTCCACAGACTGGACTGGTTTAAATGTACAAACCACAAAGATGACAGCCTTCCTCTTCTCACGGGAGCTCCGGCCCAGGTAGTTGCAACATTTCTACAGGTGACTGGCTGGAATTCTAAGCCAGTGAGTCTTATTCTGTGAGGTTTCATGGAAGTGGGGCCTACAGACCATGGCTACTTGACCCCCTAGATTCAGCCTCTTTCCTAGGGATATGTATGGGGGTCTAATATCCCACTTTGCTGGAGTTACAGTTACATTTGACAGGAAGCCCAGAGATGGAGTATCTAAAGCTCCCAAGTCTCTGCACATGCCTGAGTGGCTGTTTTGCTGAGATTTCTCATAGCTCTGTGTGTCAGACTGAAGGCCCTGGTGGAGTAAGTTCATGAGGGAATCTCTTGACTCAGGAGTTGCAAAGATCTGTGGGAGAACCATGGTTTCCCAGGGTTGCACATTTACTCACTGCTTCCCTGGGTAGGGAAGGTTCTCTTGGCTCTGTGTCACTCCTGGGTGAGCCATTGTCCTGCCTTGCTTTTCTCCATTCTCTGTGGGTTGCATTGTTTTCTTGATTGGTCCCAATGCCAGTACATTCTCCTCAATTGGTCCCCAGTGCCAGTACCTGGTTGTTTCTGCTGAAGTTGCTGTTTTTACTCACCCCTTCCATTCCTCTCCATGAGAGCGACACAACCTAGCTTCTTCTAGTTGGCCATCTTGGCCACTCCCTAATTATATCATTTCTAATCTGTTAAATGTCACATGCTACTGCTCTACTTTTAGTTAATAGTCCATGTTTATCTAAAAGTAAAATATTCTTTATGAATTTATAAAACCCACCTTTATCAGAATAATGAAAATCATATTTTTTCTTTCACAAAGCAATTCCAAAATTTATTCAGAATTTGTCTTACAATGTTTTTTCAAATGAGAATAATGTAACACATGGAGGTGAAGATGCTTGTCCAAGGTCATAAGAAGAATCTTGCATGAGGCTAAAACCCATAGTCTGTTATTATGTGTGTGTATATATGTATGTGTTTCCTCACTGAGCCACATTGACTCTTATTTGGGGCTAAAAAAGGAAAATGTTTATGCAGAAATATGTGTGAAAGTTACAGAAGACAGATTTTAATCAAAATTATGTATTTCATCTCTCTCCACTTCCGTTACCCAGCTGGTATCCAAGTCCTTCCTCATTCCCCTGTTTGGGATAAGAACAGCTGCTTGTGATGACATAGGCAGTCTTCTCCAGCCTTCTGCTTCAGGCAGCAGTTTGCGCCTTTCTCTTTGAAATTAGCTGGAACCATTTTAAGCATTTTCCTGTTTCCTCTAGGCACATGCAATACCAGGATAAGAATTAAAGCATCTGTCCTTCTAAAGATTATGTGAAGTTTTTACAATGTTTCTTGATTATTTGAGGGCCAGCAAATTAAGTAGGTAAGAAAAGTTTGTAACTGGATTAAATCAAGACAGAAAAATGAATGGAAAGTGGTCAATGGTCAATATTTGGAGTGTAGAGGAGGAGAAGAAGAGCATTTGGAGAGAGGCAGGGATATTTCATATAAAAGATTTTTCCCCATAGAGAGGAAAACACCAGGTATCTAAAGGATTTAATTTAGTGATAATAGACACCACTAAGAGAGCATCCCTTTGCTGCATTGGTGAAATAATCTGGTATGCTCTGGATGTACTTGCTGCATGAATTCCCTTGAGAACCTTTTTCCCACTCAGCCCCTTAGAACCCATTCTAATGGAATCTTCCCCCTTATCCTAGCCAGCCTGCCCTGCTTCCTACCTTTCCCCACTCAAAAAGCCTATTATCCTCCTCCATTGCTGATGTTCTTGTGATTTTTGGAAAGGCAGAGACTTTTGGAGGTTTCCTCAGGGAGAATTAATTTGGCTGGAGATGGACAATTAAGGAAAAAAGGAAGGACATGGACAAAATATTATAAAGAGGATTATGGTAATGTCAGAGAAGATAAAACACAAGGCTCCTACAGAGTACAGAAAGGAATTCCAAGAGTATAGAAGAATAGAATATTCTATCCAGAAAATAGAAGAATAAAAAGCCTTTCAACACACACACACACACACACACACACACACACACACACACTGTTACCAAGTTAAAAACTGATGCTTTGGGGTGGTGGAAATCTAGATTTAGTCATTTACTACTTCTGGGAAGCTATATAATATGTACTAACTCCAAAAAATAATAACACAGCTTCTTTTGGCAATGTGATAAAGTCTCTGAATACTGTAAGCCTGGGCCACTTTATGAAGTAGGTGATGCCATTTGCACTTTCTCATTTAACCTACAAGTGCTCATTTTTTATCAAAATCTACGAGTGTTCTGTGTCCTATTCTTCAGTTATTCTCCATTATAATGCTACAGGGGAATATTGTACACTTTAAAAATTCCTGTTCAACATTGAAAAGTCAGGTGCTCCATGAAGTCTTCCTTAACCTCTCCCTTCACAGACAAGATTATTATCTCCCTATTCTGAGCTCTTAAACAAGTTCTGAATATCTATTATTGTACTAAATTCACTGTACTGTGATTATTTGCCAGCTTTTTGTCTCTTCCACTGGATTGTGTGCTGTTTGGCAGCAAAAGTCCTGTTTGTTTGTTTCTTTGTTTATTGTAACCCTAGGACCTATGGCTGCACCTGAAAAAGAGTAGTAACTTGGTAATTGTTTAAAGAAAGTATTGTTCATTTTTATTATTATTACTTATGTTTTGTGTTTTCTCTTTCTTCGGTTCTCCCCGAGATGCTATAGCCTAAGGACTCTGATCTTGTCAAATGTGCATCTGCTTCTATGTAGTCTTTGTTCCTGTTAAAATGCACTTTATCTGAAAACATCTAAGAATTCTTTCTCTCTTCTTTCTATTATACTCTATTCTTTTTTAACATCTAATTTTCCGAATCACTAGGTATATTACACCAACTACTTGATCGCGAAATGTGTTTTTGCTGTGACAAACGATAATGCCACTCCTCTCTTTTATTGTATATTTATGTCTCACATTATAGTCCAAGGATTAAAGAGTGAATACGTGTTGTAGATAGACCTGCTGAGACAATATTTTAGCTGCATTGATTTCTGTCATGTGAATTCCAAAAGAAACATCTAATAGGATATGTCATTAAATATTTTTACTACACTGAAGAAAATGAAAACATAAGACTATCCTCTGATTAAGGGATAAAAGTGAACTGATTTGCATTCTAGAAGGTAAGGGGGAAAAGATACTTTTTTAGAAATCACTATCATGACCAACTCTTTCTTACAGCACTGCTTATTGTGAAGTACAGAAATTTCTGGTCTTTAATTTTTGGTGCTACTATTCTATTTATGCCTGTGCTCTTTAATTTCAAAGTGTATGGAAATTCCCAGAAAGACTATGCTTCAAATTCCTATAGTTCTTGGTAATGGTAAAACCTTGGATGGGCAGGCAACCAGGGACGGCCCTGAGCTACATTACCAAGTAGATGATACCGTTTGCACCTTTCCATATCTGTCGTGAGTGTTCACTACTCTCATACTCTAGGGGTGTTCTGTGTCCTATTATTTCAGGGTATGGCCATCAAATAATCCCCTTAATTATGGTGCTAGAGGATAATGTCCTAAGGAGTGTTTCTCACAGTGAGATCTGCTGATACTTTGCATCAGAATTATCTCTAAGGTTATTGTTAAAATGGAACTCCCTGGGTCTAACCCAAGAATTTCTAAAGCAGAAGATCTGAGAATGTGGTACAGAATCTGCCTTTGTAATGAGCTCCAGGAAATCTTAACTCAAAATACAGTCTGTGAACTACAGTCATATGGTATTCTCTTTCCCTAGGTAATAAGGACCTAAGGGAGCCAACCCCTATGATAGATTTACAGATAACATGGCCCAAAATGGGGAACTAAATCTTTTATGGAAGTAGATTATCTCAAAAAATTATTTAATCATCTATGACATTTCATGCATATGACAATCAAAGTACTATGTTAGGCATACAAATTATACTTGCTTATAATGCTTAAATGTATACCCTCTTACCCCTAAAGAGGCCAAGCTGATAAATGTGCTCTAGTATGCAGATTAAAGAGTTTTAATGTAATAATATAATTGTGGCTGTAATTAATGACTAGTCTTACTATCCAATTACTTCCAGAAAAGGTGGCTTAAGATCCACTATTGCAAAAGTCATAATTTTTGGGAGGCATTTTGCAATATTTGACTAGTATATTGATAATCACCCTACACAACTGGCAGATTTCTTCAGTTAACTAGGATTATGTTTTTCAAGCAGCTAGTCATAGAGAGGTCACTAGAGAATTACATTGCTTGAGTTTTATGAGTGTTTTTAATGAGTTTTGTTTTAAAGATAAGTAGGATATTTGATTATATTCTGTTAAAAATAATCCGAGTTAAAAATTATGAGGAAATACATTATGATACAAAACTCTGGGAACTTGAATTCTTGTTCATTTATGAGATGAAGCTGACTTTAACTATTTGGGTGATAAATCTTGCTCCTTTCTGCAGGTAGTCTCTTGGCTCATTTTCATAAATAAATTCAGTGAACACCTCCTTAGGTAAGTGTCCTCAATTTTACTAAGAAGGCATAGACTCAATCTTATTTCAGTTTTTGTTTGTTTGTTTGTTTTCTCAAGACGAGTCTTGCTCTGTTGCCCAGGCTGCAGTGCAGTGGCATGATCTCGGCTTACTGCAACCTCCACCTCCCAGGTTCAAGCAATTTTCCTGCCTTAGCCTCCTGATTGGCTGGGATTACAGCCACCTGCCACCACGCCTGGCTATTTTTTGTATGTTTAGTAGAGATGGGGTTTCACCATGTTGGCCAGGCTGGTCTTGAGCTCCTGACCTCGTGATCCGCTTATTAAAGTACATCTGTCTGCACCTAAGAAGCAATATGGATTAGCTGCATTCCCAGATTTGACAAAGAGTATTACTTAAAAGTCTGCCACAAAATACATATCAAAATTTAGGTGAGAGATTATCTCTGGAAGATTACCTGAAATACCTAAAGAAAATTTATTCCTCTAGATAATCTTCAGTTTGACTTTGGTTTAAGCCAGACCTAGCTTGCTGCATGACACACCTCATCTGGTCCTAAACACATGTAAAATTTCTTTAATGGCACCAAGATTAGTCATAATGGCATAATACCATTGACATACATTGACCGATATTGTAAAACAGTCTTAAGATGTTGGTTGTTTTCTATAAAGTTGTTGAAGATATTATTCACTACAATATACAAGGAATTGCAATAGAAATTTCTCTCTGGTTGTGTTTCTGAAAATAATTTTAATTCTCTTGAACATTTAAAAAAAATTATGTGCTGCAGCTAGTGTTACATGTTACATTTCATTCTGTACCTCATAGCACGTAATTTTTTTGATATTCACCTTTGGATTAATCTTATTCTACTAACCTTTCTAATTCTTCACCATGATTTTTTTTATTTACTTAATGAAAATCTCACTGCACTGCTCATATTTGTGCATACCTTCTTACATATATTCGGCAGAAAAGCAGCATATAAATAAACATGATAATCATAAAGCTGAGCCCAGAGATGAGCAACCTTTTTTTTATAATGATACTGAAATTTCTTGGTGTTCAGAAAAAGGCTGAGCCCGGTCCACCATAACATAAACTCTCCAGGCATGTAAATAGACCAAACGTGAAGAAGTACTATATTTATTTCTAGGTAGGGCCTTCTTAAATACCCAAGACTATGCCAAAGATTACTGTACTACCTATATTTATATAAAAGATTTATAGACTAGAAATGAAATTTAACTAAGAAATTTCTTGTCTGCTATATCTCCTGAGAAAATTACTTGAGCAGGCCACTTCTGTGGATGGATTGTGGTTCTTGTGTATAAAATTGAATGGTTCAATTTTCTAACATTTATGTTTTGGACATATTTGAAACTTATCCTAAGTGTAATTTGTTATCAAAGTCTAGTCAATAATATTCTTAAATGACTCCTATTAACTTTTGGTGAGGAAATAACTGCTTTCTCTGAAGCCCCCTTTTGAATAGCAGAATGGCTTATTGAGTTTTCTGATATAAAACAAAAAAAAATTTGATATAAGACAGAAAATCACTACCCAATCATGATCACAAAAGGGAAAATGATTCCCAACAGTGACCTGGTGTGGAGACATAAGCATGACGAGGACTATATTAGGACTTAAACTCCTGCAACTCTCCCTCTTTGTCTCAGTGTGAGGTCATGTTTGTTATAGATATGGGGTGCCTAATGTTTTATAAGTTGGTATATATACTCCTGGAAAGATCTTTACCCATTGCTTATCATTAGATCATTTATTTCCTCTAGCAATATGGAGAAATATCTTTTCAATTTTTTTTCAAACATTGCATCTCACCAATATGAATACTGGCAGCCATCCAGTAATAGCCATAGTATACAACTGAGACTAAAAAAGGAGTAATACATGTGCATGTGTGTATGTGGGGTACATTCTTTCTGATTCTATTTGATTTTATCTTGAGGAAAACACCCATCCAAAGACACATGTGGAATTTCATACTGTGGAAATGCATGAGCTTATTTGGAGCAAAAGTATTAAAACAAGCAGGTAGCACATGACTGAGCCTTTTCAATCTGCTTGCCTTTATGCTAACCCCCAGCCTGACGTATACTTTTTAATGAGAAATAGGCATATTTTTGCTTTCGTCACAGATCAAATATCGAAGATAGAGTAAAACTGATTTCTTTGTTACTCTAAAGATATAAGATAGGGAATGATCCTGTGGAAATGTCACTTATGGCTCATCCAAGAGAAACGGCTGTCTTTAGGCACTATTCTTGAGGTATACTGCTTACCTAGATGGACTCCTTAGGGTATTAGAATCTAGGGTGCCCCTATCAGTTGAGTCTACCTGATTCAGTTATTCTTTTTTTCACCAAAATCTCTTTAACTGAGAATTTTACAAAAATAGCAACAAGGACTTTTTGTAATAACAATAGAAGACACACTATTAAATTAGCTATACATAATTTATTAGCCATTAATAAATTGTATTATTACCTTAGGTAGTGTTGTAGTCCTGCCAATGCACCAAAATGTGGTAGTCTCTCATTTTCTGAGATAGTACCCAGAGTTCTTTGTCTCACATCCAAGAGAATTAAGGAGCATGGACACAAGGGTGAGGTTGGAGCAAAAGTTTAATAAGCAAAAAAAGAAAGCTCTCTGCAGCTGAGGTGCCGGTGGCAGGGGGGTGCTGAATGTGTTGCCCACTGTGAAGCTAGGGTCTGCAGTTTTTATGGACTGGGAAGGGGAAGGAATGTGCTTAGTCTGTGGGCTATCTTGGAGAAACTGTGACTCAGCTTGGTCCAGGACCTTGACCCGGGACTAATCAGGAGATGAAGTGATGATTCACAGGGGCTACTCAGCTTGGCCCAGGACCTATTAGGAGCTGAAGTGAAAGCTTGGCCTACGACCTGAAATGAAATGAAGTTACATATTTTTCTTAACTATGAATGTAAGCCTGACTAGATGCACCATATATACACTAGTGAGAATAAAGTTTTACAGAAACATACTATCAAGGACCTTAAAAGTTACGCAGAGAGGTTTGGGTCAACCATTTGGAAAAAAAAAAAACAATTTTTGATTGCGGCACTATTCACAATAGCAAAGACTTGGAACCAACCCAAATGTCCATCAATGATAGACTGGATTAAGAAAATGTGGCACATATACACCATGGAATACTATGCAGCCATAAAAAAGGATGAGTTCATGTCCTTTGTAGAGACATGGATGAAGCTGGAAACCATCATTCTGAGCAAACTATCACAAGGACAGAAAACCAAACACCACATGTTCTCACTCATAGGTGGGAACTGAACAATGAGAACACTTGGACACAGGGTGGGGAACATCAAACTCTGGGGCCTGTTGTGGGGTGGGGGTATGGGAGAGGGATAGCTTTAGGAGAAATACCTAATGTAAATGACGAGTTAATGGGTGCAGCAAACCAACATGGCACATGTATACATATGTAACAAACCTGACGTTGTTCACATGTACCCTAGAACTTAAAGTATAATAATAATAATAAAAACATTTTGAGCATCAAAAAGAAATTTTTTTTTGAGTGGGGGAATGTCATGGTGAACAGCAGTGTTTTAGAAAATTCTGTCTACCAGTGAGATATAGGATGAATAGTAGGGGACACAGTTAAATTGAAACAGTGGTGGAGAAAGTTTAGTCAGAGAAGGAAGATAAAATCTTTTTTTGTAATCCAGGCATAAGATAGCAAGACTCTGGATTAAAGTGTTAGTGGAAATAAGAAAAAAAATTTCAGGAAAAAAAAATAAAGAAAAAAATCAACAGAAATTGTTAAATAACCTCAGTAGGAAAGATGAAATAGAGACAGAGTTAGGTCATGGTTCTGAGTCTTAGTAACGAATAGGATGTCAGTTGTACCTCTGACAGACAGGGATGTCAGGGAGGCACTCTATTAATTATTCTAGTAAATTTTCTACTGGTGAGATACAGCCAGGTACTATTTTCCCTGTGTCTGATTCTCAAACATTGCCTCCCGAGTTGGCTTTTTGGAGCTGCAGCTTTCTAAGCTTTATTGCACGGGATTTGGAAACTTCAGCCCAGAGATGAAAGGAGCATCCTGCACTGCAAATGCAGAAATTCACAAAGCTGGAAATACGTCTTAAAGAACACATCCCATGATTGTGTACCATGCCATACTGCTGAGATACTTTAAATATATTCTTAATGGACAATATTTGGCTCAAATTGCCAATTAAAGCTGTGCACTCAGCTAAAGTAGACTTAACTTTTATACTTTTCCTTTTGGATTTTTGACACATTTCACAGTTTTCTTCAGTCTGTTCACTGGCACATGCATCCTTTTATGATTAATTTTCCCCCATGAGTTGCAAGGGGGACCTACTATTTATTCCTAGAAGAAAAAAAGGCTTTGATAAATAGCATCACCCTTGTGGTTTCATTTCTAGCCATACAATGAGTGAGGTTGGTTCATTTATAAAATAGGCTATTAGAATGTGTTTTATACCTAATGTATACTGGGGAATAGATGACTCTGGGCAAAAGGCTTTGAAAACTGCCTCTCCATTCTACAGACTCTTAGAATGAGAAATTCTCCCATGGGTAAGCTTGTCCTCTGCTCTTCTCTACCTCTAAACTTCTTTGGTACATCATCCGTAATGCTTGTTGAACTGTATGTCTAACCAACACATGGGGCTACTGATTTATATTCTATGTAAGATAATTTTTGTGTCAGCTACTGATTGCAAAAGAACTTTAAATTAATAATAAATAAATAAATATTACAGAGAACAATATAATGTTGTATATATCTAGATTACTCCTATGAATGTAATGGAAGGCATGACTTGAGGCCTCTGCAAGCATTGGCTTGGGATTAAGAACTATTTGTTCGAATGGCGTGAACCCGGGAGGCGGAGCTTGCAGTGAGCCGAGATTGCGCCACTGCACTCCAGCCTGGGCGACAGAGCAAGACTCCGTCTCAAAAAAAAAAAAAAAACAACAAAAAAAAACAAACTATTTGTTCAAAATTGATAAAGTTATTTCACTTATTTTTTTCGAAAGCTACTTAAACAGATACAAGTAAGATGAAAAGCCTATATTTAAAAGTGTTCCTGCCTATATTAC
>NW_026652963.1:0-19164 GCF_009828535.3 Hylobates moloch
AAGGAAATATCTTCACATAACAACTAGACAGAAGCATTCTGACAAATTTCTTTGTGATGTGTGCATTCATCTCACGGTGTTGAACCTTAGGTTTCATACAGCAGCTTTGAAACACTCTTTTTGTAGCATCTGCTAGTGGACATTTTGAGCACATTGAGGCCTATGGTGGAAAAGGAAATATCTTCACATAAAAACTACAAAGAAGTATTCTGACAAACTTCTTTGTGATATGTGCTTTCATTTTACAGAGTTGAACCTTAGTTTTGATAGAGAAGCTTTGAAACACTCTTTTCATAGAATATGCAAATGGACATATGTAGCGGTTTGAGGTCTATGGTGAAAAAGGAAATATCTTCACATAAAAAATAGACTGAAGCATTTTGACAAACTTCCTCATGATGGTTGCATTCATCTCACAAACTTGAACCTTGCTTTTGATAGAGCTGCTTTGAAACACCCTTTTTGTAGAATTTGCAAGTGGACTTTTGGAGCGCTTTGAGGCCTACGGTGGAAAAGGAAATATCTTCACATAAAAACTAGAGGAATTCCGACAAACGCCTTTGTGATACATGCATTCTTCTCACAGAGTTCAACTTTTCTTTTGAAAGAGCACTTTTGAAGCATTCTTTTTGTATTATCTGCAATGGGACATTTGTTTCCTATTGAGGCCTATCTTGGAAAGGGATATATCTTCACATAAAAATTAGATGGAAGCATTCTGACACACTTCTTTGTGATGTGTACGTTAATGTCACAGAGTTGAACCTTACTTTTGATTGAGCAGTTCTGAAACCCACTTTTTGCAGAATCTGCAAGTGGACATTTGGAGCGCTTTGAGGCTAATGGTGGAAAAAGAAATATCTTCAGACAAAAACTACACAGAAGTATTCTGACAAACTTCTTTGTGATTCGTGCATTCATCTCAGAGAGTTGAACCTTGCTTTTGATGGATCAGCTTTGAAGCACTCTTTTTATAGAATTTGCAAGTGGACATTTGGAGTGCTTTCCAGCCTATGGTGCAAAAGGAAATATCTTCACATAAAAACTAGACAGAAGCATTTTGACAAACTTCTTTGTGATGTGTGCATTCATCTCCCAGAGTTGAACATCTCTTTTGATTAAGAAGATTTGAAATTCTCTTTCTGTAGAATCCACAAGTGGCATTTGGAGCTCATTCAGGCCTATGGTGGAAAATGAAATATGTTCACATAAAAACTAGACAGACGAATTCTGAGAAACTTCTCTGTGATGTGTACACTTATGTCACAGAGTTGAACCTTTCTTTTGATTGAGCAGTTTTGAAATACTCTTTTTTTAGGATCCGCAAGTGGACATTTGGAGCGCTTTGCAGCATATGGTAGAAAAAGAAATATATTCACACAAAATCTAGACAGAAGCAATCTGACATACTTCTTTTTGATGTATGCATTCATTTCACAGAGTTAAATGTTTCTTTTGATTGAGCATATTTCAAAATCTCTATTGTAGAATCGGCAACTGGACATTTGGAGTGCTTTGAGGACTATGGTGGAAAAGGAAATATCTTCACATAAAAACTGGACAGAAGAATTCTCAGAAACTTCTTTGTGATGTGTGTGTTCATCTCAAAGAGTTAAATGTTTCTTTCTTTGACCAGTTTTGAAACTCCCTTTTTGTAGAATCTGAAAGGTGATGTTCGGAACGCTTTGAGACCTATGTTGGAATATGAAATATCTTCAAATAAAAACCAGATAGAAGAATTCAGAGAAATTAATTTGCAATACATGCATTCATCTGAGTTGAACATTTCTTTTGATTGAGAAGTTTGGAAACACTCTTTCTGTAGAATCTACAAGTGGACATTTGGAGTGCTTTTAGGCCTATGGTGGAAAAGGAAATAACTTCATATAAAAACCAGACAGAAGCATTCTGAGAAACTTCTTTGTGATGAGTGCATTAATCTCCCAGAGTTGAACATTTCTTTTAATTTAGCAGTTTTGAAACACTCTTTTTAGAATTTCAAAGTGGAGGTTGGGAGCGCTCTGAGGCCAATGGTAGAAAATGAAATATCTCCACATAAAATCTAGACAGAAGCAATCTAAGAAACTTCTTTGTGATGTGTGCATTCATTTCAAGGAGTTAAACGTTTCTTTTGATTGAGCAGTTTTGAGACTCTCTATTGCAGAATCTGCAAGTGGACATTTGCAGGCTTTGAGGCCTATGGTGGGAAAGGAAATATCTTCACATAAAAACTAGACAGAAGAATTCTGAAAATATTTTTCATGATGTGTGCATTCACCTCACAGAGTTGAACCTTCCTTTTGATTGAGCAGTTTGGAAACATTCTTTTTGTAGAATCTACAAGTAGACATTTGGAGAGTTTTTAGGCATACAGTGGAAAAGGAAACGTCCTCATATAAAAACTAGACAGAAGCATTCTGAGAAACTTCTTTGTGATGAGTGCATTCATTTTTCAGAGTTGAACTTTCTTTTGATTGAGCGGTTTTGAAACACTCATTTTGTAGAATTTGCAAGTTCACATTTGCAGAGCTTAGAAGCCTATGGTGGAAAAGGAAATATCCTCACATAAAAACTGGACAGAAGCATTCTGAGAAACTTCTTTGTGATCTGTGCATTCATCTTTCAGAGTTGAACCTTTCTTTTGATTGAGCAGTTTTGAAACACTCATTTTGTATAATCTGCAAGTTCACATTTGCAGAGCTTAGAGGCCTATGGTGGAAAAGGAAATATTCTCACATAAAAACTAGAAAGAAGCATTCTGAGAAACTACTTTGTGATGTGTGCATTCATATCCCAGACTTGAACTTTTCTTTTGATAGAGCAGTTTTGAAATACTCTTTTTGTAGAATCTGCAAAGGGACATTTGGAGCGCTTTGAGGCCTATGGTGGAAAATGAAATAACTTCACATAAAATCTAGACAGAAAAATTCTGAGAAACTGCTTTGTGATGTCTGCACTTATCTCACACAGTTGAATCTTTCTTTCAATTGAGCAGTTTGGAAATACTCTTTTTTTAGAATCTGCAAGTGGACACTTTCAGGGCTTTGCAGCCTATGGCAGAAATGGAAATATCTTCACATAAAATCTAGACAGAAGCAAGCTGAGAAACTACTTTGTGATGTGTGCATTCATTCCACAGACTTTAATGTTTCTTTTGATTGACCAGTTTTGAAACTCTCTTTTTGAAGAATCTGCAAGTGGATATTTGGAGTGGTTTGAGACCTCTGGTGGAAAAGGAATTATCTTCAAATAAAAACTAGACAGAAGAATTCTGAGAAACCTCTTTGTTATGTGTGCATTCATCTCACAGATTTGAAACTTTTGATTGAACAGTTTTGAAACACTCTTTTTTTAGAATCTGCAATTGGACATTGGAGTGCCTTGCAGACTAAGGTGGAAATGGAAATATCTTCACATAAAATCTGGACAAAGCATTCTGAGAAACATCTTTGTGATATGTGCATTCATCTCACAGAGTTGAACATTTTTTTTGATTGGGCAGTTTTGAAACACCCTTTTTGTAGTATCTGCAAGAGGACATTTGGAGCAGTTTGAGGCCTATGGTGGAAAAGGAAATATCTTCACATAAAAACTAGACACAAAAATTCTGAGAAACTTCTTTGTGATGTGTGCACTCATTTCACAGAGTTGAACATTTCTTTTGATTGAACAGTTTGGAAACACTCTTTTTGTAGAATCTGCAAGTGTACATTTTGAGTGCTTCTTGGCCTATGGTGAAAAAGGAAAAATCTTCATATAAAAACTAGACAGCAGCATTCTGAGAAACCTGTTTGGGATAAGTGCATTCTTCTCCCAGAGTTGCACCTTTCTTTTAGTTGAGCAGTTTTGAAACACTCTTTTTGTAGAATCTGCAAGAGCACATTTGCAGAGATTTGAAGGCTATGGTGGAAAAGGAAATATCCTCACATAAAAACTAGACAAAGGCATTCTGAGAAACTACTTTGTGATGTGTGCAATCATCTCCCAGAGTGGAACATTTCTTTTGATGGAGCAGTTTGTATATTCTCTTTCTGTAGAATCTGCAAGTGGCATTTGGAGCTCTTTGAGGCTTATAGTGGAAAATGAAATACTTTCACATAAAAACTAGATAGAAGAATTCTGAGAAAGTTCTTTGTGATGTGTGCACTTATCTCACAGAGTTGAACTTTTCTTTTGATTGAGCCATTTTGAAATACTCTTTTTTTAGAATCTGCCAGTGGACATTTGGAGCTCTTTGTGGCCTATGGTAGAAAAGGAAATATCTTCACATAAAATCTAGACAGAAGCAATCTGAGAAACTTCTTTGTGATGTGTGCATTCATCTCACAGAGTTAAACATTTATCTTGATTGGGCAGATTTGAAACTCTCTATTGTAGAATCTGCAAGTGGACATTTGGAATCCTTAGAGGCCTATGGTGGAAAAGGAAATATCTTCACATAAAAACTAGACAGAAGAATTCTGAGAAACTTCTTTTTGATGTGTGCGTTCATCTGACAGAGTTAAAAGTTTCTTTTGATTGAGCAGTTTTGAAACTTTCTTTTTGTAGAATCTGAAGGGACATTTTGAGAGCTCTGAGGCCTATGTTGGAATAGGAAATGTCTTCAAATAAATACTGAGAAACTAATTCTTGATGTGTGCACTCATCTCACAGATTTGAACACATCTTTTAACTGAGCAGTTTGGAAACACTCTTTTTGTGGAATCTACATGTGGACATTTGGAGTTCTTTTAGGCCTATGGTGGAAAAGGAAATAACTTAATATAAAAACTAGACAGAAGCATTCAGAGAAACTTCTTTGTGTTGAGTGCATTCATCTTATAGACCTGAAGCTTTCTGTTGATTGAGCAGTTTGAAACACTCTCTTTGGAGAATCCGCAAGTGCACATTTGCAGAGCTTAGAGGCCTATGAAGGAAAAGGAAATACCATAATACAAAAAACAGACAAAAGCATTCTGATAAACTACGTTGTGATGTGTGCATTCATCCCCCAGAGTTGAACATTCCTTTTGATTGAGCAGTTTGGAAATACTCTTTTTTTTAGAATCCGCAAGTGGATATTTGGAATACTTAGGGACCAACGGTAGAAAAGGAAATAGCTACACTTAAAATCTAGACAGAAGAAATCTGAGAAACCTCATCAGGATGTGTGCATTTATCCCACTGAATTAAACCTTTTCATTCAGCTGTTTTGAAAATCTCTTATAATAGAATCTGAAAGGGGAAATTTTGAGCACTTTGAGGACTATGGTGGAAAAGGAATTATCTTCACTTAAAAACTAGACAGAAGAATTCTGAGAAACTTCTTTGTGATGTGTGCATTCATTTAACAGAGTTGAACATTTCTTTGGATTGAGCACTTTAGAAACACTCTTTTGTAGAATCTACAAGTGGACATTTGGAGTGCTTTTAGGCCTGAAGTGGAAAAGGAAATAACTTCACATAAAAACAAGACAGAAGGATTTTGAGAAACTACTTTGTGATGTGTGAATTCATCTCCCAGAGTTGAACATTTCTTTTGATAGAGCAGTTTGTAAATTCTCTTTCTGTAGTATCTTGGAGTCACCACTTTGATGATGATGAAGCTTCTGGGAGTCACCTCACCGAAGATGATGAAACTTCTGGGAGTCACCACCCCAGTGATGATAAAGCTTCTGGGAGTCACCACACCTAAGATGATGAAGCTTCTGGGAGTCACCACCCCAAAGATGATGAAGCTTCTGAGAGTCACCAACCCGAAGATGAATCTTCAGGGAGTCACCATGCCGATGATGATGAAGCTTCTGGGAGTCATGACCCCAGTGATGATGAAGCTTTGGGAAGTCACCACACAGATGATAATAAAGCTTCTGTTAGTCAATACCCCAATGATGATGAAGATTCTGGGAGTCACTACCCAGATGATAATGAAGCTTCTGGGAGTCACCACCCCGATGATGATGAAGCATTTAGGAGTCACCACCCCGATTATGATGAAGCTTTGGTTAGTCAACACCCCGATGATGATGAAGCTTTGGGGAGTCACCACAACAATGATGATGAAGCTTCTCGGAGTCACCACCCCTATGATGATGAAGCTTCTGGGAGTCAGCACCCCCAAAATGATGAAGCTTCTGGGAATAACCACCCCTATGATGATAAAGCTTCTGGGAATAACCACACAGATGATGATGAAGCTTCTGGGAGTCACCACCCCGATGATGACAAACCCTCTGGGAGTCATCAACCCAATGATGATGAAGCTTCTGACAGTCACCACCCTGATGATGATGAAGTATCTGGGAGTCACCAATCCAATGATGATGAAACTGCTGGGAGTCACCACCCCAATGATGATGAAGCATCAGGGAGTCACAACCCTGATGATAATGAAGCTTCTGGGAGAGACCACTACGATGATGGAGATTCTGGGAGTCACCAACCCGATGACAAAACTTTTGGGAGTCACCACCATGAAGATGAAGCTTCTGGTAGACACCAGGCCGATGATGAAAGTTCTGGGAGTCACCACCCCGATGATGAAGCTTCTAGAAGGCACCAATTTGGTGATGAAGCTTCTGGGAGTCACCAACATGATGATGATGAGGCTTCTGGAAATCACTAACATGATGATGAAGCTTGTGGTAATCACGACCATGATGATGACAAAGTTTCTGGGAATCACCACCCTGATGATGAAGATTCTGGGAGTGACCACTCCAATGATGAAGCTTCTGGGAGTCACCACCCTGACGATGAAACTTCAGGGAGTCACCACCCAGATGATGAAGCTTCTGGGAGTCAACACCACGATGAAGAAACTTCAGGGAAACACCACCCTGATGATGAAGCTTCTGGGAATAACCACCCCGATGATGATGAAGCTTCTGGGAGTCACCATCCTGGTGACGATGAAGATTCTGGGAGTCACCACCCAGATGATGAAGCTTCTGGGAGACACCACCCCGATGATGAACCTTCTGGTAGTCACCACCCTGATGATGAAGAAGCTTCTGGGAGTCACCACCCTGATAATGAAGATTCTGGGATTCACCTCCCCGATGATGAAGCTTGTTGGATTGACCACCCTGATGATGAAGCTTCTGGGAGTCAGCACCTGGATGCTGAAGTTTCTGGCAGTTAACCTCCTGATGATGATGAAGCTTCTGGGGGTCACCACTGTGATGATGAAGCTAATGGGAGACACCACCCTGATGATGTTGAAGCTTCTGAGAGTCACCACCTCGATGACGAAGTTTCTGGGAGTCAGCACCCCGATGATGAAGCTTCTGGGAGACACCACCCAGAAGATGAAGCTTCTGGGAGTCAACACCACGATGATGATGAAGCTTCCGGGAATCACAAACCCAATGATGAAGTTTCTGGCAGTCACCACTCCGATGATGATGAAGATTTGGGAATCACCACCCCGATGAGGATGAAGTTTCTGGTAGTCAACACCCCGATGATGAAGCTTCTGGTAGTCACCACCATGATGATGTGATGATGATGAAGCTTCTGGAGTCACCACCAAGATGATGAGGCTTCTGGGAGTCACCAACCAGATGATGAAGCTTCTGAGAGCCAGCAACCCGATTATGAAGCTTCTGTGAGACAGCAACCAGATGATGAAGCTTCTCTGAGTTACCACCCAATGAAGAAGATTCTGCGAGTCACCACCCTGATGATGAAGCCTCTGGGAGGCACCAACAGGATGATGAAACTTCTGGCAGCCAACACCCCAATGATGAAGCTTCTGGGAGTCAGCAAACAGATGATGAAGCTTCTGGGAGTCACCACCCTGATGAAGAAGCTTCTGCGAATCACCATCCATACAATGAGGCTTCTGGGAGTCACCAAAACGATGATGAAACTTATGGGAGTCACGCCCATGATGATGAAGCTTATGGGTGTCACCACGCCGATGATGAAGCTCCTGGGAGTCAACGCCCCAATGATGAAGCTTCTGGGAGTCACATCCCCGATGATAATGAAGCTACTGGGAGTCACCACCCTGATGATGAAGATTCTGGGAGTCACCACCCCGATGATGAAGCGTCTGGGAGTCAACACCACAAAGATGAAGCTTCTGTGAGTCAACTCCCCGATGATGAAGCTTCTGGGAGTCACTACCCCGATGATGAAGCTTCCGGGATTCTCCACCATGAAGATGATGAAGATTCGGGGAATCGCCAACTCGATGATGAAGCTTCTGGCAGTCACCACCCCCATGATGAGGAAGCTTCAGAGAGTCAACAGCCCGATGATGAAGATTCTGGGATTCACCACCCCGATGATGAAGCTACTTGGATTCACCACCCCGATGATGAAGCTTCTGGGAGTCACCTCCTGGATGATGAATCTTCTGGGAGTAAACAGCCGGATGATGAAATTTGTGGGAAACACCACCCTGATGATGAAGCTTCTGGGAATCATCGCTCCGATGATGATGAAGCTTCTGGGAATCAACACCTCGATGATGATGAAGCTTCTGGGAATCAACAACCTGATGATGATGAAGCCTCTGGGAGTCACCACCATGATGATGAAGCTAATGGGAGTCACCACCCTGATGATGATGAAGCTTCTGGGAATCAACACCCCGATGATGATGAAGCCTCTGGGAGTCACCATCATGATGATGAAGCTAATGGGAGTCACCACCCTGATGATGATGAAGCTTCTGGGAGTCACCATCACTATGATGAGGCTTCTGTGAGTCACCACCCTGATGATGAAGATTCTGTGAATCCCCACCCTGATGATGAAGATTCTGGGAGTCACCAACCAGATGATGAAGTTCACGGAAGTCGCCAACCTGATGATGATGAAGCTTCTGGGAGTGACAATCCCAATGATGACAAAGTTTCTTGGGGTCACCACCCCAATGATGAAGCTTCTGGGAGTCACCACACCTATGATGATGAAGCTTCTGGGAGTCACCACGCCAATGATAACGAATCTTCTGGGAGTCACCACCCAGATAAAGAGGAAGCTTTTGGGAGTCACCACCCCGATGATGATATAGCTTCTGGGAGTCTCCACCTCAAAGATGATGAAGCTTCTGGGAGTCAAAACCCTGATGAAGAAGCTTCTAGGAGTCACCACTCTGATGATGAAACTTCTGGGAATCACCACCCTGATGATGAAACTTCTGGGATTCACCACCCCAATGATGAAGATTTTGGGAGCACCACCAAAATCATGATGCTTCTGGGAGTGACCACCCAGATCATGATGCTTCTGGGCATCACCACCCAGATGATGATGAAGCTTCTGGGCGTCACCACCCCGATGATGTTGAAGCTTCTGGGATTCAGCACCCTGAAGATGATGAATGTTCTGGGAGTCACCACTCCAAATATGATGAAGCTTCTGGGAGTCATAACCCCAATGATGATGCTTGTCAGAGTCACGACCCAGATGATGAAATTTCTGGGAATCAACACCCCGATGATGAAGCTTCTGGGAGTCACAACCCCAATGATGAAGTTTCTAGGAGTCAACAGCCCGATGATGACGATTCTCGGAGTCATCACAATGATGATGAATCCCCTGGGAATCACCAGCCCAATGATGAATCATCAGAGAGTCACCACCCCGATGATGATGAAGCTTCTGGGAGTCAACACCCCGATGATGATGAAGCTTCTGGGAGTCACCAATCCGGTGATGATGAAGCTTCTGGGAGTCACCAATCCGGTGATGATGAAGCTTCTGGGAGTCACCAACCCGAAGATTATGAAGCTTCTGGGAGTCAACACCCTGATGATAAATCTTCTCAGAGTCACAAGTCTGATGATGAAGTTTCTGGGAATCATTACCCCAATGATGAATCTTCTGGGAGTACCCACCCGATGATGAATCTTCTGGCAGTCACCCCAAAGATGATGAAACTTCTGGGAATCACCACCCCGATGATGAAGCTTCAGGGAGTCACTACCCCGATGATGATGAAGCTTCTGAATGTCACCACTCCAATGATGAAGCTTCTGGGATTCAACACCACAATGATGAAGATTCTGGGAGTCACCACCCCGATGATAAAATTCTGGGAATTACCACCTCAATGATGAAGCTTCTGGGAGTCACCATCCCGATGATGATGAAACTTCTGGGAGTCCCCATCCCGATGATGAAATTCTGGGAAATACCACCTCAATGATGAAGCTTCTGGGAGTCACCATCCTGATGATGGTGAAACTTCTGGGAGACCCCATCCAGATGATGAAGCTTCGGGGAGTCACAACGCTGATGATGATGGAGCTTCTGGGAGTCACTACCCCAATGATAAAGCTTATGGGAGTCACTAACCCGATGATGAAAATTCTGGGAGTCACCAACCCGATGATTATGGTTCTCAGTGTCACCACCCCAATGATGAAGCTTCTGGGAGTCACCACTCCAGTGATGTAGCTTCTTGGATTCACCAACCTGATGATGAAGCTTCTGGGAGTCGCCACACCAATGATGATGAAGGTACTAGGAGTCACCACCCAATGATGATGAAGCTTCTTGGAGTCACCACCCCAGTGATGAAGCTTCTGGGGGTCACCACCCTGATGATGAAGAAGCTTCTGGGAGTCATCACTGCGATGATGAAAATAATGGGAGTCACTACCCTGATGATGAAGCTTCTGGGATTTCTAACCCTGATGATGAAGCTTCTCGGAGTCACCAACCCTATGATGAAGCCTCTGGAATTCACCACACCGATGATGAAGCTTCTGGGAGTCACCAACCTGATGACAAAGCTACTGGGATTCATCATCCCGATGATGAAACTTCTGGGGTTCACCACGCTGATGATGAAACTTCTAGGAGTCACCACAATGATGATGAAACTTCTGGGAATCACAAACACGATGATGAAGCTTCTGGGAGTCACCATCGCGATGATGATGAAGCTTCTGAGAGTCACCACTATGATGATGAAGCTTCTGGAATTCACCACACTGATGATGAAGCCTCCTGGAGTCACCAAGACGATGATGAAGATTCTGGGAATCATTTCCCGATGATGAAACTTCTGGGATTCACCACCCTGATGATGAAGGTTCCGGGAGTTACCGCTGCGATGATGATGAAGCTTCTGGGAGTCACCATCCCGATGATGATGAAGCATCTGGGAGGCACCACTCTGACGATGATGAAGCTTCTTTTAGACACCACCCCAATGATGAAGCTTCTGGGAGTCACCACCCTGATGATGATGAAGCTCCTGGGAGTCACCACCGCGATGATGATGAAGCTTCTGGGAGTCATCACCCCGATGATGATGAAGCTCCTGGGAGTCACCACTGCGATGATGATGAAGCTTCTGGGAGTCACCACCCCGATGATGATGAAGCTCCTGGAAGTCACCACCGTGATGATGATGAAGCTTCTGGGAGTCACCACCCCACTGATGAGGTTTCTGGGAGTCCCCATATTGATGATTAATCTTCCAGGAGTCTCCACCCCAATGATGAAGATAGTGGGATTCACTATCCCGATAATAAAGCCTCTGGGTATCAACACCACGATGAGGAAGCTTCTGGGAGTCACCATCCGATGATGCAGCTCCTGGAAATCATCACTCCGATGATGAAACTTCTGGCCATCACCACCCCGATAATGGAGATTTTGGGAAGCACCACCATGCTGATGATACTTGTGGGAGTCACAACCCCGAGGATGACGAATTTTCTGGGATTCACCACCCCGATAATGATGAAGCTTCTGGGAGTCACCATCCTTATGATAATGAAGCTTCAGGCGGTCACCAATCTGATGATGATGAAGCTTCTGAGAGTCACCACCCAGATGATGAAGTTTCCGGGATTCACCAGTGCATGATGAAGGTTCTGGGAGTCACCACCCCGATGATGAAACTTCTGAGAATCACCACCATGATGATGAAGCTTCTGAGATTCACCACCCCAATGATGAACTTCTGGGAGTCATCACAATGACGATGAAGCTTCTGGGAATCACCACCCCATTGATGAAACTTCAGGGAGTCACCAACCCAATGATGATGGAGCTTCTGAGTGTCACAAACCCAATGATGATGTTTCTGGGATTCACCACCACAATGACGAAGCTTCTGGGAATCATCAATCCGATAATGAACCTCCTGGGAATCACCACCACAATGATGAATCTTCTGGGAGTCACCACCCCGATGATGATGAAGCTTCTGGGAGTCACAATCTCGATGATGATGAAGCTTCTGGGATTCCCTACCCCGATGATGAAGCTTCTGGGAGTCACCACCTTGATGATGATGAAACTTCTGGGAGTCACCACCCCAATGATGAAGCTTCAGGGAGTCTCCAAAACGATGATGAAGATTCTGGGAATCACCACCCAGTTGATGAAGCTTCAGGGAGTCACGACCCTGATGATGATGAAGCTTCTCTGTGTCACCACCCCAATGATGAAGCTTCTGGGATTCACCAATGCAATGATGAAGCTTCTGGAAATCACCACCCCGATGATGAAGCTTCTGGGAATCACCACCCAAATGAGGAAGCTTCTGGGAGTCACCACCCTGATGATGATGAAGCTTCTGGGAGTCTCCTCCCCTATGATGATGAAGCTTCTGGGAGTCCCCAAACCGATGATGAAGCTTCAGGGAGTCACCACCCTGATGATGATGAAGCTTCTAGGATTCACTATCCCGATGATGAAGCTTATGGGAGTCACTACCCAGATGATGAAAATTCTGGGATTCACCAACCCAATGATGAAGATTCTGGGAGTCACCAACCCGATTATGAAGCTTCTGGGAGTCTCTACCCCGATGATGAAGCTTCTGGGAGTAACCGCAATGATGATGAAGTTTCAGGGAATCACCACCCCTATGATGAAGCTTCAAGGAGTCACCAACGCGATGATGATGGTGCTTCTGAGAGTCACCACCCCGATTATGAAGCTTCTGGGATTCACCACCCTGATGAAGAAGCTTCTTGGAATCACCACCCCATGATGAAGCTTCTGGGAGTCACCACCCCAATGATGAAGCTTCTGGTAATCACCACCCCGATGATGAAGCTGCTGGGATTCTCCACGCCGACAATGATGAAGTTTCTGGGAGTCACCAAGCTGATGATGATAAAGCTTCTGGGAGTCACCACCCCGATGATGAAGCTTCTTGGAATTACCACCCCAATGATGAAGCTTCTGGGAGTTACCACCCTGATGATAAAGAATCTTCTGGGAGTCTTCACCGTGATGATGAAAATTACATGAGTCACCACCCTCATAGTGAAGCTTCCCAGAGTCATCACCTCGATCATGAAGTTTCTGGGAATCACAACTCCAATGATGAAGTTTCTGGGAGTCACAACCCCGATGATGAAGCTTCTGTTAGTCACCACCCCGAAGATGAAGCTTCTGGGAATCTCCACCCCAATAATGAGGCTTCTGGGAATCACCACCCAGATGATGAATCTTCTGTGAGTCTCGACAAAGATGATGATGAAGCTTCTGAGAGTCACCACCCCGATGACGAAGCTTCTGGGATTCACTACCCCGATGATGAAGCCTCTGGGAGTCACCAACCCAATGCTGAAGCTTCTGGGATTCATCACTCCGATGATGAAACTTCTAGGATTCACCACCCCGATGATAAAGATTCTGAGAGTCGTCACCTCAATGATGATGAACATTCTGGGGGTCTCAACACATATGATGGTGAATCTTCTGGGAGTCACCACCCCGATTATGATGAAGATTCTAGGAGTCAACCCCCAATGATGACGAAGCTTCTGGGAGACACCACCTCAATGATGAAAGTTCTGTGAGTAACCACCCCGATGACGAAGCTTCTTGGAGTCACCAACCCATTGATGATGAAGCTTCTGGGAGTCACCAACCTGATGATGAGGCTTCTGGGAGTCCACAACCCGATGATGAAGATTTTGAGAACAACACACAGATCATGATGCTTCTGGGAGTCACCACCCTGATGATGATGAATCTTCTGGGAGTCACCACCCCAATGATGATGAAGCTTCTGGGAGTCACCAACCCGATGCGGAAGCTTCTGGGAGTCACCATAAAGACGATGAAGCCTCTGGGAATCACCACCCCGATGACGAAGCTTCAGGGAATCATGACTCCGATGATGAAGGTTCTGGGCATCACCACCCTGATGATGATGCTTCTGGGAGTCATCCCCCCGATGATGATGAAGCTTCCAGGAGTCAAAACGCCAATGATAAAGCTTCTGGGAGTCAACACCCCGAGGATGAAGCTCTGGGAATTACTAACCAGATGATGATGAATCTTCTGGGAGTCACCACCCCGATGATGACGAAGCTACTGGGACTCACCACACAGCTGATGATGAAACTTCTGGGAGTAACCATCCCAATGATGATGAAGCTTCTGGGAGTCTCCACCTCAAGGATGATGAAGCTTCTGGGAGTGATAACCCCTATGAGGAAGCTTCTCATAGTCACCACCAAGATGATGAAATTTCTGGGAATCACCACCCCGATGATGAAGCTTCTGGGAGTTACCACCCCGATGATGAAGCTTCTGGTAGTCAACACACTGAAGATGAAACTTCTGGGAATCACAACAATGATGATGAAGCTCCTGGGAATCACCAGCCCAATGATGAATCATCAGGCAGTCACCACCCCGATGATGATTAAGCTTCTGGGAGTCAAGAACCCGATGATGATGAAGCTTCAGGGAGTCACCACCCCGAAGATTATGAAGCTTCTGGGAATCACCACCCCGATGATGATGAAGCCTCTGAGAGTCACCAGTCCGATGATAAATCTTCTGGGAGTCACCACCCTGATGATGATGAAGATTCTGGGAGTCACCACCCCGATGATGAAGCTTCTGGGTGTCACCACCCCAGTGATGAAGGTTCTGTGAATCCCCACCCTGATGATGAAGATTTTGGGAGTGACCAACCCGATGATGAAGCTACTGGAAGTCACCAAGCCGATGATGATGAAGCTTCTGGAGTCAATCCCGACGATGAGTAAGCTTCTTGAAGACACCATCCCGATGATGCAACTTCTGAGAGTCACCACCCTGATGATGATGAACCTTCTGGGAGTCATCACCCCAATGATGAAACTTCTGGGAGTCACCATCCTGATGATGAAGCTTCTGGGATTCACCACCCCGATGATGAAGCTTCTGGGACTCACCATCCCGATGATGAAGTTTCTGGGATTCACCAACCTGATGATGAAACTTCTGGGAGTCACCAACATGATGATGATGAAGCATCTGGGTGTCACCACCCCGATGATGATGAAGCTCAGGGAGTCACCACCACGATGATGAAACTTTTGGGAATCATAATCCCGATGATGAAGTTTCTGGGAATCACCACCCGAATGATGAAGCCTCTGGAATTCACCACCACGATGATGAAGCTTCTGGGAATAACCACCCCAATGATGAAGCTTCGGGTAATCACCACCCCTATGATGAAGCTGCTGGGTTTCACCACCCTGATGATGACTAAGTTTCAGGGCTTCACGACCCCAATGCCGTTAAAGCTTCTGGGAGTAACCACCCTGATGATGAAGCTTCTGGGAGTCACCAACCCGATGATGAAGCTTCTGGGAGTCAAAACCCCAATGATGAGGCTTCTCGGAGTCACCACCCCGATTATGAAGATTCTGGGAATCACACCCCGATGATGAAGCTTCTGGGAGTCACCACCCTGATGCTAACGCTTCTGGGAATCATCAACCCGAGGACGAAGTTCTGGGAGTCACCAACCGGATGATTATGAATCTTCTGGGAGTCCCCACCCCGATGATGATGAAACTTCTGGGAGTCACCACTTCGATGATGATGAAGCATCTGGGAGTCACCACCGCAATGATGATGAAGCATCTGAGAGTCACCACCTCGATGATGATGAAATTTCTGGGAGTCAACACCCCAATGATGAATCCTCTGGGAGTGACCATGCTGACGATAATGAAGCTTCTAGAAGTCACCACCCTGATGATGATGAAGCTTTTGGGAGTCAAAATCCCGATGTTGAAGCTTCTGAGAGTCACCACCCCAATGATGAAACTTCTGGGAATCACCACCCTGATGATTAAACTTCTGGGATTTGCCACCCCGATGATGAAGATTTTAGGAGCACCACACGGAAAATGATGCTTCTGGGAGTCACCACCCCGATGATGATGAAGCTTCTGGGATTCAGCAACCCGATGATGATGAAGCTATTGGGAGTCACCACCCCGATGAAGATGAAGCTTCTGGGTGTCTCCATCTCGAAGATGATGAAGCTTCTGGGAGTAAAAACCCCAATGATGAAGCTTTTCAGAGTCACCACCACGATGATGAAGTTTCTGGGAATCACCACCCCTATGATGAAGCATCTGGGAGTCACCAACCCGATGATGTAGCTTCTGGGAATCACCACCCCAATGATGAAGCTTCTGGGTGTCACCACAGCGATGATGAAGCTTCTGGTAATAAAAACCCTGATGATGAAACTTCAGAGAGTCACCACGCCGATGATGATGAAGCTTCTGAGAGTCACCACCATGATTATGAATCTTCTGGAAGTCGCCACCCCAATGATAAAGCTTTGGGGAGTCATCACAATGATGATTGTTTCTGAGAATCACCAACCAGTTGATGAAGCTTCAGGGAGTCACCACTCCAATGATGATGAAGCTTCAGAGTGTCACCACCCCAATGATGAAGCTTCTGGGATTCACCACCACAACGATGAAGCTTCTGGGAGTCACCAGCCCTATGATGAAGCTTCTGGGAATCACCACCCCAATGATGAAGTTTTGAGGAGTCACTACCCCGACGATGAAGCTTCTGGGAGTCACCATCCCGATGATGATGAAGCTGCTGGGACTCCCCACCCCAATGATGAAGCTTCTGGGAGTCACCACCCTGATGATGATGAAACTTCTGGGAGACACTACTCCAATAATGAAGCTTATGGGCGTCACTACCCCGATTATGAATATTCTGGGAGACACCACACCGATGATGAAGATTCTGGGTGTCACCACCCCGATGATGAAGCTTCTAGGAATCACGACCCCAATGATGAAGCTTCTGGGAGTCACCACAACGGTGATGAAGCTTCAGGGACTCACCACCCCGATGATGAAGCCTCAGGGAGTCACCACTCCGATGACAATGAAGCTTCTGAGAGTCACCACCCCAATAATGAGGCTTCTGGGATTCACCAACCCCATGATGAAGCTTCTGGGAGTCACCACCTCAATGATGACAAAGCTACTGGGAGTCACCACCCTAATGATATAGAAGCCTCTGGGAGTCATCACCACAATGGTGTAAATTATGAGAGTCAACAGCCTGATGATGAAGCTTCTGGGAATCATAACCCAGATGATGAAGCTTCTCAGAGTCACCACCCCGATGACGAAGCTTCTGTAATTCACCACAACAATGATGAAGCCTCTGGGAGTCACCACCCCAATGATGAAGCTTTTGGGACTCACCACAACGATGTTGAATCTTCTGGGGATCAACAGCCTGCTGACGAAGCTATGGGGAGTCACCACCCCGATGATTGATTAAGCTTCTGAGTGTCAACAACCCAACGATGAAGCTTCTGGGATTCACCACCATAATGACGAAACTTCTGGGAATCACCACCCCGATGATGAAGTTTCAGGGAGTCACCACCCCAATGATGAAGCTTCTGGGAGACACCACCTGGATGATAATGAAGCTTCTGGGAGTCAGCATCCAGATAATGATGAAGTTTCTGGGAGTCATCTCCATGATGGTGAAATTTCTGGAAGTCACCACCCTGATGATGATAAAGCTTCTGGGACTCACTACCCCGATGGTGAAGCATATGGGAGTCACTACGCTGATGATGAAATTTCTGAGAGTCACCCCCACAACGAAGAAACTTCTAGGTGTCAACACCCCGATGCTGAAGCTTCTGGGAGTCACTACCCAGATGATGAAGCTTCTGGGATTCACCAACCCGATGATGAAGCTTCTGGGAGTCACCACCCTGATGATGAAGAAGCTTCTGAGAGTCATCAACGCGATGATGAAAATTATGGGAGTCACCTCCCAGATGATGAAGCTTCTGGGATTCATATCCCCGATGATGAAGCTTCTCTGAATCACCACACCGATGATGAAGTTTCTGGGATTCACCAGCCTGATGATGAAGCATCTGCGAGTCACCACCCTGATGATGAAACTTCTGGGAGTCACCACCCCGATGATGAAGCTTTTGTGAGTCAAAAAACGATGATGAAGCATCTCAGAATCACCACTCCGATGATGAAGTTTCTGGGAGTAACCACCGTGATGGTGATGAACCTTCTGGGATTCTCCAAATCGATGATGAAGCCTCTGGGAGTCCCCATCCCGATGATGAAGCTTCTGGGATTCGTCATCCCGATGATTAAATTTCTGGGATTCACCACTCCCATGATAAATTTTCTGGGAGTCACCACCCCGATGATGATGAAGCTTCTGGGAGTCACCACCACGAAGATGAGACCTCTGGGATTCCCTACACCGATGATGAAGCTTGTTGGAGTCACCACCATGATGATGAAGATTCTGGGATTAACCATCCCGGTGATGAAGCTTCTGGGAGACAACACTCCGATGATGAAGTTTCTGGGTGTCACCACCCCATGATGAAGATTCTGGGAATAACCACCACAATGAGGTAACTTCTGGTAGTCACCACCCCGATGATGGAGATTGTGGGAAGCACCACACCGCTGATGATACTTCTGGGAGTCACCACCCTGATGATGATGAATCTTCTGGGAGTCACCACCCTGACGATGATGAAGCTTCTGCGAGTCACCACACTTATGATGATGAAGCTACAGGGAGTCACCACCCCGATGACTACGAAGCTTCTGGTATTCACCACACCGATGACGGTAAAGCTTCTGGGAGTCACCACCAAAATGAGGATGAAGCTTCTGGGAGTCTCCATCTCGAAGATGAAGAAGCTTCTCGGAGTCAAAACCCCAATGACGAAGCTTCTCGTAGTCTCCACCATGATGATGAAGTTTCTGGGAAACGCCACCCCATTGATGAAGATCCTGGGAGTCATCCCCCGCTGATGAAGCTTCTGGGAGTCACCACAATGATGATGAAGCCTCTGTGAATCACCACCCCGAAGATGAAGCTTCAGGGAGTCACCACCACGATGATGAAGAAGCTTCT